>NC_056733.1:1251928005-1251930505 GCF_019279795.1 Protopterus annectens | reverse complement strand
CTTAGTTGTCCCCATACCTATACTGCAATGGGATTTGCCACCTTGAGAACTACTGCATAGTGTGTGGAGGCCGGTTTTGGCCAGACATTTCCTGGTGTCCCACATAGCTGTCAGTTATGTGCTGCTATCCCAGTAGGCCACCCCATTCTCTTGCATGTATGCAGCATTACCATAGATATGCTAGCAGAACTTACTATTCCATTAATTTATTGTTAAGAAGACTGACTTACCTTGTGCTTGCAGCAGTTATGAGGATGGTGCTTGAGGGCTGCCTATGTCAGATGCACACAGTACACTGCCTATACATGGTAAGTTACAGGTAATGTGATGTGGGTGTCATCCATTTTACTGTGTGTGCAAGTCAGAGAGAGGTGTCAGTCCCTGGGATCCCTACAATGTCAGTGTGTGCTATGCATTGCCTCTTTGCCAAGGCATGAGCATACTGGGCATGCCTTCATCTCCCTATGGGAGCAGGCTCAGGGGCCTCCTCCTGTGAGCCCCTCTGTGCCTGTGGGAACCCTGGCAATAGTGATGAGCTGTGTGGCCCTTCCCTGTGCTTTTCCTGCTGCAGCTATTTTTGCAGGATCATATTGTATAGCATGCCACATCCTATGAACATGTGTGCACCTGTGGCTGGAGAGTACTACAAGGCTCCACCAGATACGTCAAGGCAGTGGAACTGTGACTTGTACATCCCAAACACATGCTCTATAATGATCCTGGTTTGTGCATGTGCCTCATTATGGCATTCTTGTGTGAATGTGTGTGCATTTCTGATGGGTGTCATCATCCACTGCTCCAATGCATAGCCAGCATCCCCCACCAAATGGTCATATGGGATGCCCTCAATGGCAAATGCCTGTTACAGCTGTGACAAATACCAGATGTGGGAGTGATGATAGCTTCCAGGGCTGCCAGCACATTCATGATAATGCCCTGGGCATTGCACACATTGTGGCAGTTGATGGAGGGGAAGCCCTTGCAGTTTATGTAGACCCTACCCTGTTCACCGGGTGGTGCTTTGATGTGGATGTCCATGCAGTCTATGCCAACCAGTACCTCCGGGTATTCTGCTACACAGTGGAAGAGATGCATATTGCTGGTCCTATCCTTACGGATGTTGGGGAAGTATATGTCCTCACTGGCATGTGATAGCATGGCATCCATGAATTGGTGGAGTACCCTGGATGCAAATGCCTGTGAGACCCCCATCATGTCCCCAGTATTTCTTTGGAAAGTACCTGTAGCTAGGATTCTTAAGGCTACACATACCTTGGTACCTACTGGGATGGGTTCCCCTCTGTTGGTTCTAGAGCTGAGTTGAGGCTGGCACAGCTCGGTGAGTTGCTGAAGTATGTCTCTTTCCACCTTGTAGTGCTCTACTATCTCCAGATTATGTAGCTCCGGGTAGGTTACCCTGAGTCTGAACACTCTTCTCCTTCTCCTTGGTCTGTGGTGTTGTCAGCATCACCCTCCTCTCTGCCCTCAGCCTCTAGCACATACTGATGGATGAAAGCAAGAGCAGCCCCTAACATCTTTCCATTTAAAATCCCCCCACATGTATACACCAATGGTGCAGAGATTGTGGGAAAAAACAGACTGTAAGGTATTTCCATATTTTATATTGTTGTGCTGCAGATGCTGTCTGTATGATTGGCTGACTATGATACATTACAGCTGCCACGTATATTACTCATGGCTTTAATTTAGCCACTGTAAGGATTAGAGTCATTACTGGTAATTTGTGCAAGATTCCCTTTATTCTGCTGTATTTTTTTTTACTTACATCTCCTCCCATTTTCAGCTTTGCAGCCACCTGCCAGCTCTATTATTGTGTGCTTTGCCTGGCCCATTGTGAGTTGCAAGAGTCCCATATTAGTGATTTCTACTTCATTTCCCCTTTATTAAGCTGTTGCCCTTTATTTTTATTTTTTTTTACATCTCATGCCCATTTTCAGCTATGCAGCCACCTGCCAGCTGTATTTCCATGTACTTTCAATGGCCCATTGTGTATTGCAGTATCCCATATTGCTGTTTGTACTGCATTTCCCTTGTTCTGCTATTTCCTTTTTCTTTTCCTATATCCTTCTGTTTAAGCCCTGGCGCACTGCCCAGACCTGTTTAGCTAGTGTAAACAGCAAGTAATAGCCTTCCCCTGGGAGCGAACATGCTCCTCAGTTCATGGAATAAGTGTATACAGCCTCAGACACACAACCTGACTTAGCTGTGCTTAGCTAAGCACAAACACGGGCAATGGAGGTCCAAAGTGCTTACAGCAAGCATGACACACCCCATTTTCATGTTAGTTGCTCTTCCTGTCTGTCTACACGATAGTGTTACAGCACCAACAAGGTTAGGTGCAGTGTGACAGAAGAATTTTGTGATTCACTACAAGTCCCCTCATTAACATACCCCATTGCCTTTATCCGTAGTTACTGCACTACACAAGAGCCTTTCCCTGTTCCCTGCCATTGTTTTGATTCTGCTTGCCATTGACTAT
>NC_056733.1:1251745505-1251923005 GCF_019279795.1 Protopterus annectens | reverse complement strand
GAATCAAACCCTGCACTTTTTGTCTGCAAGCCAGATGTCTTAAACATTATGCCAAGCTCTTGCTACTTTAATACAAAATGCAGATGATTCTATCATTACCTGCTCAGCAAGCAACCTTGATTCTCTACAAAAACTGACCCAAGAATCTTTCACTTCTACCTCTCAGCTATTCTTAAACCCTAACAAAATGAAACAAATTCTCTTCACTCCTAAACACTTCACAATAATGAAAGCATCCTTCACTATTACCTCTTCCAAAATTACCAAATTAGACTTGTCACAGAAACCAAACTAATGGGAGTTTACATAGATAAGACCTAAAGTTTGAATGCCACATTCAACATACAGTGAAATATACACCACAAAAATAATTTAAACAATCTCTATACTGCAAAACCCTATCTACCTAACACAACACTGCAAGATGTCATGTCTCCACTACCCTCCTACTGCCTATGCTCCTCTACTCAGCACCAGTACTAGCAAACATCCAACTAACTCACACAAACAAACTCAAGCAGTGCTGCAATAAGGTCACAACATTTACAATCAACCTCCACCATAGAGGACATCACTGTTTGGTCCTCAGAGACCTCCAGTGGCTTGAACTACCTCACCAACTTACACACTCCCATCTCCCTGTTATCCACAAACTAATAAACCAATCAAATGACTGTACATCTCTAGCCAACCTTATACAACCATATAATCCACCCAGAAGCTTGCACTCTTCCGACAAAGACCTTCAACATATCAACACCTAATAATTCTGTAGGCTGCTCCCTCTACTCCTGTCAAGTGTCAAAAACCTGGAACTCCGATCTCGTAACAGCAAGGCAGGACTGCACACTGAAGCCATTCAAGCTACAGCTAAAGTCTCAGTAATTCAAATCCTGGCTCTGCAGATGTGCTTCCTCAGATTAACATATCTTCCTACTCCTCCTACCTGTATTGTAACTCAATCTCTTTCCCCCTTTTGTTATACTCTTTCACCCTCAACTACCCCTGTCTAAAATTTCAAACTCTGGTTCTCTCACCACTGTACCTCTCGTAAAGAGATCCTATTGAAAATAGCAACAGCATGGTTGTCTGAATACTTTATCAAATCTGAAATGTAGTTGTCCCTCTTTTGAAAAGTGTTGTACAAACTATTGCTTATGAATGCAGCATGATCTGCATTCATAAGTGTGCTTTCTGACATGTGCAAGAGGTGCTTTGACATTTCAACTTTCAATATTATGCAGCCTCACTCATATAAGCTTCCGATGATTTTGTCTCGATGTTTTGGTAATTGGATTATATGAAGTAGATCCATATATCTTATCTTATACATTGATTATATTATATGGATGCTGAGACAGAGCATGCAGCAGCATGATTGTTGTTCTTTTTATATATTGTTTTTATATCCACACAAAATTTAATAAGCGACAAGCCACGCCTTTAGAGTAATCTGTCTCATCACAATGTAATTTCTTTAATTTAATAGCCCAGAGCTTGGAGATATGTCCATCAAGGCTCGTGAAAACATGAGCATAGTCAAACTTATATCTCAAGAAATCACAATAATTTTTTATTAAATTGTCTAACACATCAATCTCCTTAACCAAATCATCCACCATGAACTGATAGTGTTTAATTAAAAGTTTGAGTAGATCAAGTCCCTGTTTGTTGAACAATTTAATCAAGTCTTGATGAAAAGGAGAGTCTGGTATTAGACCAGTGGGGTAGCACCAAAACCTTAAGCGATCAGAATTTAAGCTCCGAAACAGGTGACATACCAAGAGTGCATAACATAGTCAATAATAGTACTAATTTCTCCTTAATTTCATCGCACCCTTAGTACTGATGCACATGCTTTGAATCAAATTCTTGCTAAAAATTGGAGCTTGAAATCAGCTGATGGGAATATCAGTTCAAGGTTTGATATAAGACCTAAATTTATTTTTAAAAGGGGTTAGAATTTAAAGAACCTGTTAGAATTCAAGAACTGGAGCATCCCAAGATCATTAGGTATGTACAAATGTGAGGCCTGCCCCTATTGCAGACATGTTGAAACAGGGAACTGTTTCCGAATTAGGGACCATAGGTACCTCTGTAGGGGTAGATATAATTATAATTCCAAGGGCATTATTTATTTAGGTACATATAGATCGTGCCCTTGTTTTTATATAGGGAAGACTGATCGAAGATTAAGAGAGCACCTTTATGAACACCTGTATTCCATTAGGAATGGTAAAACTGAGAATGCATTGGTCAAGCACGTAGTTAATTGCCCAGGCCATTCTTTCCTTTTTATGGTGATTGACCATATAGAAAGTAATGGGGGGGGTCTGTTGTCCTTGAAATTGGAGCAACAAGAATTATTATGGTAGCTCAGACTGGATGCATTTAGACAACCAGGTCTGAATAAAGCTTGTTCAATTGCTTCTATTTTAAAGTTAAAAAGTTTGACAAGATGATTTTTTAATTCATCATATTTTGTACATTTATAATATTTTTACATTCTGACTGTTTTTATTGTGCTTATTTCCATGGTTCATTTTATGTTTGGGATGGATTCATTGTTTTGAAATTTATGAATGGGTTTGTGTCATGTGATTTGGTCATCTGATCCATTATAGATTATTTAATGACTCTGTTTAACTCATTCCTATTGTCTGAAAAAGTACTGTCATTGTACTTTACGAAAGCGCTTATTAAATTTTGTGTGGGTTTACCTTGCCATTGCTCTTTTCCGTTTTGTTTCAGTAGTTTTCTTATTTCTTCAACTTGTTTTTTATATATTTATTTACTTCTATTGCATGCTTAAAAAAATACTGTGTAACAATTTCTCTATTTCTGTATATGTTAATTTTCAACTGTATATACATATATATATATATATATATATATATATATATATATATATATATATATATATATATATACACATATATAGGTCCCAACCCAGCCACTGGGGATGCACAAGCCAGTGCATTTCTTTGTGCTGGTCCCAAGCCCGGATAAATGGAGAGGGTCACATCAGGAAGGGCATCTGGTGTAAAACCTCTGCCAAATAACATATGCGGGCAACAATACAGATTTCCACACATGATCAGTCGAGACCCGGGTTAACAACGACCGCCACCAGTACTGTTAGCCAACAAAGTGCTGGTGGAAATTGGGCTACTGTTGGCTGAAGGAGAGGAAGAGGGGGAAGGCATGCCCAAATGCAGAAAGACAGGAGGAAGTTTAGGAGTGTAGTAGCGAGCGTAGGAACTTTGAATGTTGGCAGCATGACTGGTGTAGGGAGAGAGATAACTGATATGATGGACAGAAGCCAGGTTGATATATTGTGTGTGCAAAAGACCAGATGGAAGGGGAGTAAGGCCAGGTGTATAGGAAGTAGGTTCAAATTTTTCTATCATGGTGAGAATGGGAGGAGAAATGGGGTAGTGGTTATCCTGAAGGAACAGTATGCCAAGAGTGTTTTGGTGGTGAAAAGAGTGTTGGATAGAGTGATGTTTATGAAGCTGGAAATTGATGGTGTAATGATAAATGTTGTTAGTGCATACGATTCGCAAGGTGGGTGTGCGATGGATAAGAAAGAAAAATTTTGGAGTGAGTTGGATGAAGTGGTGGTGAGTGTATCCAAAGGTGAGAGAGTGGTGATTGGAGCAGATTTCAATGGGCATGTTGGTGAAGGGAGCAGAGTGGATGAAAAAGTGATGGGTAGGTATGGTGCTAAGGAAAGAAATGCAGAAAGTCAGATGATAGTGGATTTTGCAAAAAGGATGGACATGGCTGTGTGAATATGTATTTTAAGAAGAGGGAAAAGCATAGGGTGATGTACAAGAGTGGAGGAAGATGCACACAGGTGGAGTATATCCTATGCAGGAGGGCCAGTCTGAAGGAGACTGGAGACTATAAAGAGGTGACAGGGGAAAGTGTAGTTAGGCAGCATAGAATGGTGGTCTGTAGGATGACGTTGGTGATCAAGAAGAGGACGACAAGTGTGAAAGCAGTGTCAAGGATCAAATGGTAGAAGTTGAAAAAGGGTGATTGTGAGGTGGAGTTCAGGGAAGAGTTAAAACAGGCACTGGGGGCAGTGAATACTTACCGAATAGCTGGGTAACTACAGGAGAGATGGTAAAGGAGACAGCTAGAAAGGTGCTTGGTGTGACATCTGGACAGAGTAAGGAGGACAAGGAGACCTGGTGGTGGAATGAAGAAGTACAGGATAGTATACCGAAGAAGAGGCTGGCAAAGAAGAAGTGGGATTGTCAGAGAGATGAAGAAAGTAGAAATGAGTATAAGGAGATCAGAAGCATGGCAAAGAGAGAGGTGGCCAAGGCTAAGGATAAGGCATATAAAGAGTTGTATGAAAGGTTAGACAATACAGAGGGAGAAAAGGACAGACAGAGGGACTAAGCTGGGAAAGATGTGCAGCAGGTAAGGGTGATAAAGGATAGTGAGGGAAATGTACTCACAAGCAAGGAGAGTGTATTGAGCAGACAGAAAGAGTACTTTGAGAGGCTGATGAATGAAGATAATGAGACAGGGAAGGTTGGATGATGTGGTGATAGTGAATCAGGAAGTGAAGCAGATTAGCAAGGAGGAAGTACAGACAGCTATGAAGAGGATGAAGAATGGAAAGGCTGTTGGTCCTGATGACATACCTGTGGAAGCATGGAAGTGCCTAAGAGAAATGGCAGTGGAGTTTTTAACCAGATTGTTTAATGAAATCTTGGAAAGTCAGAGGATGCATGAGGATTGGAGAAAAACTGTTTTTGGTACATATTTTTAAGAATAAAGGTTATGTGCAGAGCTGTAGTAACTACAGAGGGATAAAACTGATCAGCCACAGCTTGAAGTTATGGGAAAGAGTAGTGGAAGCTAGGTTAAGAAGGGAGGCGATGATTAGTGATCGGCAGTATGGCTTCATGCCAGGAAAGAGCACTACAGATGTGATGTTTGCTCTGAGAGTGTTGATGGAGAAATATAGAGAAGGTCAGAAGGAGTTGCATTGTGTCTTTGTGGACTTGGAGAAAGCATATGATAGGGTGCCTAGAAAGGAGTTGTGGTATTGTATGAGGTATGAGGAAGTCAGGAGTGGCAGAGAAGTATGTAAGACTGGTAAAGGATATGTACGAGGGTAGTGTGACAGTGGTGAAGTCTGCTGTGGGAGTGACAGATGCGTTTAAGGTGGCGGTGGGATTGCATCAAGGATCCTTTGAGCCCTTTCTTATTTGCAATGGTGATGGACAGGCTGACTGATGAAATCAGACAGAAGGCCCCATGGACTATGATGTTTGCAGATGACATTGCGATCTGTAGTGAGAGTAGGGACCAGGTTCAGGAGACCCTGGAGAGGTGGAGATATGCTATAGAGAGGAGAGGAATGAAGGTCGGCAGGACTAAGACAGAATATGTGTGTGAATGAGAGGGAGGATAGACGAATGATGAGGATGCAGGGAGTAGACTTGGCGAAGGTGGATGAGTTTAAGTACTTGGGATCAACAGTTCAGAGTAATGGTGAGTGTGGAAGAGAGGTGAAGAAGAGAGTACAGGCAGGGTGGAGTGGGTGGAGAAGAGTGTCAGGAGTGATTTGTAACAGACGGGTACCAGTAAGAGTGAAGGGAAGGTCTACAAGAGGGTAGTGAGACCAGCTATGTTGTATTTGTTGGAGATGTTGGCATTAACCAAAAGGCTGGAGTCATAGCTGGAATTGGCAGAGGTAAAGATGTTAAGATTTGCACTGGGTGTGACAAGAATGTACAGGATTAGGAATCAGTATATTAAAGGGTCAGCTCAGGTTGGACGGTTTGGAGACAAATTCAGAGAAGCGAGATTGCGTTGGTCTGGACATGTGCTGAGGAGGGATGCTGGGTATATTGGGAAAAGGATGCTAAGGATGGAGCTGCCAGGTAAGAGGAAAAGAGGAAGGCCTAAGATAAGGTTTATGGATGTGGTGAGAAAGGACATGCAGGTGGTTGGTGTGACAGAGCAAGATGCAGAGGACAGAAAGAAATGGAAACAGATGATCTGCTGTGGCGACCCCTAATGGGAGCAGCCAAAAGAGAAGAAGATGAGATATATATATATGGGTCCCCTTCAGGTGGTTGAACTTTTAAAAGTTTGACTTTCATATGGCCAAGATCATGTGATCGAACTTTTAAAAGCTTGACCGATTTGAATGGAGATCTCCATACATTGCGGAACTGGACGATTTCACATTAACGCAATGTAGTGCGATCTCAGAGTTGGTATTTTTAAGTAGTGGGGGCTGTGAGGGGTGCAGGGGGGCTTTTTTTGTTTGTGTGTGTTATGGTGTTTAGTTTACATGGTCGATGTTTCAAATGTTAATTTGAGATGTCGATCATGTAAAGTAGACCCATATATATATATATATATATATATATATATATATATATATATATATATATATATATATGTATATATATATATATATATGTATATATATATATATATATATATATATATATATATATATATCTGGGTACGTATCACTTCACCTAAAACTCATTTCACCTAAACACATTTCACCAAGATCAAATCACCTAAAGTTCATTTCACCTAAAACTCATTTCATCTAAAACTGATTTCACTGACAAGTGGTACTCTAATGCAATTGAAAGGTATATGTCCATTTCCCCGCTGTAGTGTGATCCTGGTGTTAGTATATATTTTAAGGGGGGTTTATGGGGAGCAGCCCCCCACATTAGGGGGTGTGGGGGTGTAGCCCCCCACCTAGTTGTCTTTTACCAAATAATGTAAAACCAAAATAAATGGGGGGCTATGCCCCCACACCCCCATTTAATATATATATATATACTAACACCAGGATCGCACTACAGTGGGAAAAAGGACATATACCTTTGACTTGCCTTAATGTACTGCTTGTCAGTAAAATGAGTTTTAGGTGAAATGAACTTTAGATGATTTGGTTTCGGTGAAATGAGTTTTAGGTGAAGTGATACGTACCCATATATATATATATATATATATATATATATATATATATATATGTATATACTGTGCAGGCAAAAATTTGCTGCTTACCAACATGACAAACAATGAAAATTATCTTGGGATCTTCTGAATGATAGCTATGTCAATTCTTGGGAATGATAGTTGCCTCAAATGTGGACTTAATGGCTTCTTTAAGTTTCATTAAAATATATTCTTTTATGGACAAAGGTCTATAAAATCATGTACTATGTTTAAACCAAGATTGTGTTGGCAACTATGACATGTTCAACAAACATTGACTTTCTGTTCAGTAGGCTTGCTTGACAGGTCAGAAAAAGTCAAACATTGCTTCAGTACACTTATCTGTATCGGCAAACGATGTTTTTATTTTTTCACTATTTGTTGATGTGTTTTGTGAACTAACTGTGGAGCTCTAGATTATAGTGAAGAAAATTACACCTAGCATTGGCCACTTTTGGTATAAACTTCCTAAATTGTGACATGGTTAGGTCACATGGACAATTAAGAAATTCCTAGGAATTTAAGTATGACCGGCAGCACCATTATTGTTGTATCAAGTATTATTCTGACATAAAACTTCTTATCTTTTGCAAGACTGCATCTTTACCAGTCTCTAAATTGTTTGAATGCTAAATATTTGGACAATGCATGCTTTATAGGTTTATAGGTTTTTACTAGGCTAATGACCACAAGGGCCTTTTTAAGCCTAGCCATGCATCCCAAATCTCTGACAACCTTTAGTACCCTTGTTAAGTGTAAGCAGAGAGGCCTGGGAGATAAAACGCTTACAAGCAGGAGCCTGAAAAATTAAACATTTACAGGTTGCCTGTCTGCTTTACTGCGGAATTACAAATTACTCAGCTATTTCACTGGTGTTCAAGGCTTAAACCACATGCTTGTTTACTTTTCAAAATTGTGAAAAATAGGGTATATTTTTAATGTCTGTCTCTCTATCATCAGTGTAGTTATGATCTTGGATCATTTCAAACTACTTATAATGCAGTAAACTTATGACCATATATGTAAAGCAGTATTTAAAACTGTATTATTTCTTGTGTTAATAATTCAGACATATGCATACTTCATATTCAGTTCATTGTATTTATGTATTACTATCTACCTAAACTTTTAATTTTTAGTATAGGCATTATCGAACACATGTCATTTAAGCCTGGGTTATTGGGGGGGTCCTATGGAATTAGAACTTGAAAGATTGGAACTGATATGGCAAATATGTTTGTATGCATACAATAACCCAGGCTTAAATGACATGTGTTCGATAATGCCTATACTAAAAATTAAAAGTTTAGGTAGATAGTAATACATAAATACATTGAACTGAATGTGAAGTATGCATAAGTCTGAATTATTAACATTCTGTTATTATAAGCAACTTCAAAAAATTCAGATCGTAAGAAAATGATTTGAAGTAAGGTAAATGTTTGAGGTATAGTACATGGTACAAATTTATGTAAAAGAATAAAACGGTCTGCTGCAGTATAAAAGGAATTGCTGTTGAAAGAAAATAGTCAGTCTAAAAGTTGGCTATAAACATTTTAGATAACATTATAATTATAATTTTTATATATATATGTACACTTTTAATGAACTACATATGTACATTTTTATATTTTTAAAAAATCTTGTAGGGTATATAGGAATGTTTGTTAATTAATCAAGTAATAAGTATGTACCTTTAAATCAGTAAGGTCTGATACCAGCTGACTTGCTTGAATTGGTATTTAAATGTGATTAATTTACAAGTATTTTATCTGAAGAAGTTCAAGAATTGTATCTGAACGTAAAGCGCGTCATAAAATAAAGGATTGTAGCTATCAGCACGGCTTGTCACGTTTGTTTTTGGTTTGCAACTTCCTTATAATGGCAATTATATTTCTATGGCAATATAGCAAGTAAATCCAGTTGAACTAGTTTCTACTTTTAATTGACATTTGTACTGAGATCAAAGTATGCCAATAATTGATCAGTCAGTAAGCAAGCTTTTAACTTTCTCACTTGTTTATGAGATACATTGGTCATAAGTGAGATCATGTATTTTCAGGTCTATATCATAATATCAAAGTTGCAAAACTTCAAATGCTATGATATCAAACCCAAAACCTCGAAGGCAACAGCGAAGCCACGGAGCATTGAATTCTTTCCCAGGGAAAGAATTTGGTGGGCCATTTCTGTGGCTTTGCTATTTCCTCCACTGTGGTGCAATCTCGGAGTTGGCATATTTAAGTAGGAGGGGTGTTGGGGGCACAGCCCCCCACATTGGGGGGTGTGGGAGGCGAAGCCCCCACATTAGAAATGGTGTATAGTGTTTGTGTGTTACTTGTTTTGCGCTGGAACAGCGATTTTTTTTTTCCCCAGGGAAAAAAATCGCTGTTCTCAGCTTTTGGAGTTTTACGTTTTCAGGGTTTGAAGTTCGATGTTACGGTGTTTGCTGTTATCGTGTTTCGATCATGTGATATAAACCCTGTATTTTCATTAAGCATCTTAGTGACCTGTTAGAGTGGATTATTTATGAACTAGGAATGTAACAATGTTTGCATATGCACATGGCAGATACAACTTTTTAGAGAGAGACAGAGAGAGTGAGAGAGAGAGACTCAGTAAGCAGTCTGTTGTTGCAAGTTTTCTGAAGGAATTGTAATGTGGATGATGGATACCATGTTCTATATATCATGTGATATATCTTTATTCTGAAATGCAAGTTCATAAGATTCAAACTCATTCTTAATATATTATTATTATTATTTGCTTAGTAGCAGTATTTTCTTCAAGTGCTTTGAAATTTGCTTTTACAACTGTATCATAAACTGCATGTTTTTCAAAAAAAAAACAATATCTTCATTGAAATTCCTTATGCAAGGTATATCCCATAGTAGTTTGTATACTATTTTGGGAATGTTTAGCTGCTGCGTTTACACCAAAATAAATTGTTCTTTCATAATACTCACTGGGCTATGAATGCTGTAATATTTTTGCTTTAGGGATGCAACTTCAACTCATGATCTCCTGCTCTAAGATTGAACTTAAATAAAACATTGCACCTTTCATATATAAAATATCATCTACAATGGGAATTACATGTCTAGTTCTCTCTTTCTCTTTCTCTCTCTCTCTCTCTCTCTCTCTCCCTCTCTCTTTTTCTCTCTCTATCTCACTCAGTTTCACTCTGTCTCTGTCATACACACATTCACCCACCCCCCACACACACACACACAAATCAGATATACTATCTCACTGTCTTTCAATTTCACTCTCTAGAAAAAATGTTGTATTTGTCATTTGTATATGTAAACATTTTCTGTCTGTCTCTCTCTCTCTCTCTCTCTAAAAAGTTGTGTCTGCCATACGTATATGCAAACATTTTTACACTCCTGGATTTTCTAAAATTTGCCATAACTGGCAAAACACATGATGCAAGACCAGTCACTAGTTTTAAAATAATCTGCATCTTTAATTCCTTCCAGCTTTTGTCCTTATGTAAATTGATACTTTTTTGTGTGACTAACTTTATATATGTTACTTTGTTTGGAAATGCTTTCATTTCATAATACTTTATTTATTTATTGTCACTGGGATCGTCTAGCTAGGTAAGAAAAGTACCCTTTCAGTGGTGGTCTGGGGAGGTAAGCTCCAAACAGCGAGAATAATTACATATAGTAATGTTCTAATCTATACATTTCTAATGAAAGCACTGCAATAAAATAGACCCAGCATACAATAATGATCCAATATGTAGGATTCTAATGAAACACTTAAAAAATATAAACAATACAGAGCAATGGTCCAATGTATACAATTCTAAGGAAACATAATAGCGATACAAAGATCTTTGACAGTGGTATTCAGTTTATCTAACATTAAAAATAGTGTAATTTTATGTTACAGATTAAATTAAAAGGATGTAGAATAGGTTAATAGGGCAAATGAGGGAAATAGGGGGAAAATGGGAAGAGGTGATGGGGAAAGATAAGAAAGGAAGGTGTGAATTTATGAAAAATTGAGGTATATGGAAGGTATCTGTGTAGAAATGGAGGTAAGAGAGTGTAACCATGCAAGCAAATTGTGGTTTGTGCTAGAAGTGTCCATAATCTGGGTGTTTTAATAGACATGGCAGTGGCACAAAGGTTTCACACTATCCTGGTGAGGTACATCAAGACCACCAGGAGTCAGTAACGTGTTTTAATTTGGGTTTTAACCCTTTTAATTTGTCTGTTTTTTAGTGGAAGTGATACATTCTTCCAAATTTAGTGATATAACTGGAGTATCTCCTGCAGCGTTGTTTGACTTTGTGGTGGCCAGAAAATGTTTTTCATTAGAGCATAATTCTCTCATGGTGAAGGATGTTTAGGGATGGGCAATTATCACGGCTGTAAATAAAATTATGGGCTGGTAATAGCTACTAGATTAGAGTGTTGTCATAACTACCATCGTTGCTTTAAAGCAAAACAGTGGAGAGTCCTACATAAGAGGTCTGTAGCTAATTTTGCTAGTTTGTTGCAGAATGCCTCTAACGTTGTTTTCTGTGTTGTTTGCAGGTTTATAAATATGGCTGATGCATATAGGAGTGTGGGAAGGAGCTATGACTGGGCAATGGTGTTCCATGTTGCATCAATTAGGTATAGGTTTGACCAGTGTAGAAGTCCCATCTTTTGGAGGTTGTTTATGACTTGTATTTGCTGATCTAATTTCAGATTTACATCTAAAGTAACACCTTTGTGTGGGTTACCTTTTCTGCATACTTTCATTGGCTGAAATAATATTAAGAGTACATGACAGCAGAGAATTGTTTGAAAAGCTGTGCTGAGTCTATGAGAGGAGGTTGTTGGCAGTAAGCTGCTCAAGCTGCTGTGTATGAATACATTTCTCTAGGATTTTTGAGAAAAGGGACAGTACTGTGATAGGTCTGTGTTTAAAGAATTCTGCTGAATTTCCACGTTTGTGAAGGGTATGATAAAAGATTTTATCGAGAGGGTTGGGACATGGCTGTCTGTAATAGACTAGTTAATAAGTATGGAAACTAGGTAGGCCAGTGAGTCTGCTGCCATTTTAATGAATTCACCTGAAAGGTTATAAGGTCATTGGTCCGAAATATATCCCCTCTTGGAGTTTATCAGAAAATGCTTTGCATTTTGAGGCTAGTTATTATAGAATATAAAAGTTTCTCCAGCATTACATGTATGAAACAACCTTCTACTCTCTTTAACCACATTTAGAGAATGTCCAAACTGTACATTAAACCCAGATTGAAGAACAAACATTCTCCAGAATGATGTTAATATACAAGTAATACCCACTGAAAAACAAGTCCACTGCTTCACTGCAGCATATTAAGCTGCCAAGAAGCTTAGACAGTTAAGAAGCAAATGGCCACCATTTCTTAATGCTCACAAAGCAACACTTTTTTGATGTAGGCTAACAAGCATAATATAAAAAGAAAACTAAATAAAATAGAAAGAAAATTTGTGTGTGTGTGTGTGTGTGTGTGTGTGTGTGTGTGTGTGTGTGTGTGTGTGTGTGTGTGTGTGTGCGTGTGTGCGTGTGTGCATGTGTGCGTGTGTGTGTGTGTGTGTGTATGTGTGTGCACGTGTTGTCACACATGCATGTGTGTGTTTACATCACACCTCTCAACTCTTCAGATTTTTGCAAAATATTCAGATTTTTGACACATATTTTTGGTCTATTCCTCAAAAAATGTATGGTTCTCTAGCAAATCATTGACAACCAATGTCACTAAATAAGGATGCACTTTTGAGTTTCAGACTTCATATCCTTCAGAAAATGCACTACTAAAGAAACGGCTAAAAAGTACTAAACTACTAAAGAAACAGCTACAAAGCTAATAAATAACTACTCAGAAAATGCACATTAACTCAAAATCTGTTATTCTAGCAACTTTCTAAGTTTAAAAGAGCAATATTTAAAATCTGTTTGTATTTTTGGATTTCAGCCCCACATTATTATTGGCTTTATCCAGATTTCTGTCTTACTCTTACTCTGTTATTGCTTATATTTCTGCATTGTTTTTTGTGAAATGTGTTGCATTTCACCCAGGCTGAGCCCGACATTGCTCAGTATTGATCAGTGCACTACCCCAGTAAATGGCATGAATAAAATAAAATGTCTTACATTAAAAGATTGAGATATATTCCCCCAGATTTACTAATCTTCCATGCAGGACTAATCTAGTCCTACATGGAAGTGGCAGTTTAAGAGGAGGACGGCAGTGTGCCATGCATATTAATGAAGGTGCGCTGCCTGACCTCCTAATCCTACACGGAGCATGGACAAGTGCAGGGGGCATGCTCTCAGAATGAACACACCCCTGCAAAGCAGAACAGCAGAAACTGTAAATAAATGAACAAGACCACTCATAGGTGTTTGCATATCCCCACCAACAGTCCCTCATGTGTACAACATCAACAGGACATAAAAATAACAAGAAAAAAAACATTTATTATTTTTAAAACCCTGAGTACAGCTAACTGTAGGTGCGTGGGTGTGCCCATTGCTTAGCTACGGTTAAAGCAGCTGAAAAGGCTGAAGAGGGTAACAATGAATATATATTCAAATAAAGCAGCACAGCAATAGTGTAGTGGTTAGAACATCTGCCTAATGAACAGACATTCACGGCTTGAGTCCCACTACAGCACATTCCATTTTCTATGTGACATCTGCATATGAACAATTTTTTACATTTTTTTGCTGTATAACCCACTAAATAACATTTAAATGTGAACCACAGTACTGCATTAAGTGCACATGTGAAGTGTCAGTGTCATAATGAATAAGGCACTAGTAAGTAGGTTTAAGCACAAATAAGCAGTACTAAGCATATATAAGTACTAGTAAGCATATTTAAGTGCATTTGCACGGGGGTAAGCATTCCCTACACAAAATAAAAGCTAACTGAATGTAAGAAACTGTAACCGGAGGTTAGCATTGCTTAGCTCCAAGCAAACCTGTGCACATTCGCTTACAATTGCTTTAAAGTGCCTTAATCACTCTGTACCCAATGGCCCATGTTCTGCCCAGCAACGAAATAAACAGCTACTAGAAAGCTCAAACTCAGGACCCTGTTTACCACAGTCACAGTACTTAACCACTAAGCCATCATAGCAATGCATATAAATGAGGTATCAGCAAACTAATCCTCACCACAGGAAAATCAAACCAAACATGTAAACTGAATCTGTGTACAGTGTGATGTTGTATAACCTGCCACAAAACTTAAATATGTGAACTGGAGTACTGCAGTAAGCATAGATTTGAGGTGTTATTGTAATAAAGTGTAGAAGTCCCCAGATCCCTATACAGTGTATGTACACATGAATCACGGATACCAGACACATATATCACCTGAAATTAAGAATAAATCACTGCCAAAAGGCGAATATAGTGCAAATTAACTATTAAGCAATGCTAACCGCAGCACAGCTTAAGTTAGTAAGTGTAAGCAATGTGTAGGGAAGCCATTTCAAGCTGCCTACTGGTATACCTCTTTAAGCAGTGCCAACCGTATGTAAGCAAGTGTGCTCATAGCTTAGCCTTTTCAAAACTGGCCAATCATGGGAAGGAGTGGGAAATTGGCAATATTTAAACCCCACAGGCGGGAATACTTCTCATAACTGGTTGTAGCTTCCTACTGCAGGCAGAATGGTTGATGTGAGTGAAGGCACTTGATTTAGAGCGCAGTGCTGGGGCATCTAGGAGTCAAAAATCATGGTATGGCTTCTGGTAAAACACCATGAGCAGAGACTACTGCAGGGCCAGTACCAGGGCTCGCAGTATAAAATGCAGGCCTGGGACAGTCTCATCCATGACCTCACCAGTGCCACAGGTATCCCCCAGACTGGTGAGCAGGTCAGGCACCACCATGCTGACCTGAAGCGGCAGAGGCGGAATGTACTGGAACAATGGATCCAGGAGTCTCGGCAGATGCCCAATGCCCCAGCACTGAGTAAGTACTCATTCTACTAAGCAGTAAATAATTGCCTAGCTTGTGTATACTATGGATAGGTATGGCTAAATATCACTGTATTTCTCTGACAGTTGCAGATGAGTAGGCTGCAAACCTGCAAGCCCATGATTCTAGGCTGCAAAGGCTGTGTCGCGAGGCAGGTTAGTAACTAGTCTGCATGTACTGTCATAACAAATAAATATAAGGGCCTTAGAAAGTGTTGTACCAGTAGAAATAAATGTGTAATATTCTGTGAGTAAAGGTATAACCTCTGGAGTGCTTCTGTTTACTCTTCTTTCATATGTTGGCAAACTATTGCATACTATAAAGAGTACTGTTGTATCTTAAGCAGTGTCACCCACACTGTGGTATGCAGATAAAATGTGTATGAAGTCCTGCATAACAATGTTGGAAGTGCCAAGAGGTCAGTCATATTGTACAAGTTAGGGAGACTTAGATAGAAAACAGTTGAAAGCTTTACATCAATTCCCTGATAGCACAGTGTACTGTGATGTTAGCTATAATTTTTGTCCCACACAGCAGGGGGTTGAATCCTGGGAGTGCTACTAAGTTGTATGCATAATCATACCCCACAACTGTACAGATTTTGTTACAATGTTCAGATAGAAAGCTGTATACATAATTACACCCAACTGTACAGAAGTTGCTAGAATGTTCAAATTGAAAGTTGTATGCATATTCATACCTGTTCCAATCTGTCCAGCATGTCCAGATAAATGGCCCATATCACCAGCCTGGTACCCTGCTCCCCTGAAAAATCAGTGTGATGATCCAAGAAATGTAGGCAGCTGTTAATGACATATAACTGATAGTCAAACGTGTACATAGTCATAGAATGTATATGAAAATACTTCACAGATAAAGATTCTAGTTGTCTACTGATGTACTATGTTCTTCATCTGTAAATATGTTGTAAGTAATTTCTATGTTAAATTGTTAATCGCTATGTAATCTAATGTAACTACTGTCTGTTTATTTTACTGTGGAGCTTTTCTCCCCGGGCCTCCGCTGAAAATGGACCCATGTCCAGTCGGACACTCCCGGTCAACAAATTTAAATAAATAAATAAATAAATAAAACATGTCATTCTAGTACCTCACCCAAAGTGCATGACAGCAATTCTCAACATATGCTGCATAACACCTGCATCTTGTCACGCCTGTATGTAAGACACAGGTCACGTATATAATAATCTATAAACATACCAATGTAAAATATAAGGCCATTGGGTAGTGTAATAATACATGTAAGGGAAAGATCACTGCAGTGACTAAAAATGTTGTGAAAACTGCAAGAATATATTATTTGTTAATTGAACTTTCTCTCTCACCCCTACCATATGTGCAAAATAATCCAATGACACTGCTCAACTGGTATGTGTACACTCCAAACTTTTGTTGGGACATATGTCCTAAAGGTTTATAAATATTCACATTTGTTTTTATGCATGTGCCATGTTAAAATACACCCATATTGGTGGCCTATTGCCATAAATGAAACCTGCATGTTCCTGTAATGGTCACCATTGTTCCATATATGCATGTGTTCTGCTTGTTCTACAACTGTGTTAAATCTGGCGTTTTGGGTTAATAGGAATACCTATGCATGCTGTTATAACTAATCCTGAATGCTGTTGACTGTTACTAACCCATATCTGTCATAAACCTGCGACAACATAGCTCATATGGGAAGGCCAGTCCCAGAGGACCCACCTCAGCTGGCCATGGCACCGGGCACCAGCACATCTGGGGCCGAGCCTGGGACCTTCTCCTCCGTAGGCCCTGCACCACCTTTGGGTGGAACTGCTGCAGGGGATGGGGCTTGCCTCCCACCTCAGAGCCGGCATGGAGGGGAACTTGTCACCCGTCAGCAGGTCTGGGCCGTGGTGCATAGGGAGCTCGATCTGGAGTATCGAGACTAGCTACTCCAGCTTAAGGGTTGAATGGCACTATTAGAGGGTGAGCCTGCCCCTCCTACACATCCCCCAGCACAGCCACCTTGGGGGCCATGAAGATGCAGTGGTAACTGCCCATGGGTTGGGACCTCAGTCCCACTGTTTCCAGTTAGGCGCTCATGGACTTGTGACTTCCAAACACCCCTCCCCATCCAAGGTGTTTACCCCCCCCCACATGTGTCAAATACTGGCCCTATATGCATCTTGTTTGTCTTGTCTGTTAACCTACCCAACCTACCTCCACAAATATGCCTACTACCCCTCCCCAACATCCCACTCTCACTTGAAAAAAAATAGGGCAATCTGTTCCCACAAAAAAAATCTCACCCCATACATAGCTGTCCATTTAGCACACATGTCCACTGGACACATGTAATCTGGTCTAACTGGCATCACAATGAATTATTGTTGTCCTCACCCTTCTCCCACGGGTTCGAGTGTCCAAATCTACCTCTGAATAGAGTGTATATGCACAGCTGTTGCTGTAGAAGAAATGGGCAGCTATGGACCTTCCCTACACCCTTTCTGCACATCCCTAGGTATTTTCCTACTGTCTTTCCCTTTTTGTGCCCGTTTTTTCACCACTTTCCTATCAACTCCTTTTTCTTTTCTTTTAAAGAAATTAGTGCGGGGGTAAGCAGGAGTAAGTACTTTTAAGCAGCAGTAAGCGGGATTATGCCTGTTTGTGTGGGTGTAAAGCAATGCCTACACAGGTTAAGCAACTCAGGAGCTGAGTATAAGAAACAGTAACCGTAACTTAGCAGTGCTTACCATCGCGCAAACCCACGCAAACCTGCTTACAACTGCTCAAAAGTGCCTCAGCCCAGAAACAAAATAAACAGCCTCTGCTAGGATGAAATCCAGGACCCTGCACACTATAGCCAAAGTGATTTACCACTAAGCCATCTCAGATATATATATATCCTTGATGTATTCACAAACATATCATCCAGCCCAGTCATTCAACAGTACAGAGAAATTATTCCAACATGTAGATGTATGTGTGTGAGTAAATATATTAATGTCTAAACAGGTACAACATATTGATATATGCATATATATATATATATATATATATATATATATATATATATATATATATCTATATATATATTTATATATATATAGGTATATATGGACATACATCTGTAGATAACAATGGGGAAATAACATAAACATATATGTCTTCATGCAAAATTTAATGGGGTTGAGAGACCCCACACAATATACGTCTAGTATGGATAGGTATACCCCCCCAGCCAAGCACATCCCCCCTGCAATATAGTACCAAGTGTTGCAAATACCATAACCAGGACCAGACATGACATGGCCATCCCTAGGATACATATACACAGATAAATATATGCAGATACAGGTATATATATATATATATATATATATATATATATATATATATATATATATATATATACACACACACATATATATATATATATATATATATATATATATATATATCTATATATATATATATATATATATATATATATATATATATATATATATATATATATATATATACACACACACACACACACACACACACACACACACACACACACAGATATGTACAGTCAGATGCATATGTAGTACGTGCACACAATATGGAGCAGCCGGTATTCCTACAGGCACCATCTTACCAACTGGAGACTGTATGAGCTACCCATATGAATGATATTCATAGCTTGCAACATATACCCACAGAGATATCAAAGGGTATAACACCACCCATAGGTGTGCATAAATGAATGTGAAAGCTTTATTTGTGTAGTATGACAATTGTTTATGCCATGTCATATAGCTGTTCAGACACTGACATCCATATTAACAGTGTAATGGAACTGTGGAACAGGTATACTAAGACAGTAGTCTGGAAAGGTTGACATATGTTGCTGTCCAGGCTGATGCCTTCAGGTAGTACAATAGTAATGACAGACTCGGCCACAACATACCAGACAATCAACAGTACGTAATGCAGATGTATAGGTCAGCAGCATCTATCCACACTCTGCACGCAATCCCTAGGAGGTACAGACCCCAGTTGACACAATGGGATGTATCTGTTACATAACAATGCATACCTGACACCATCACAATCACACTGACAAACAGAACATTCCATATGACAGGAGACAGTAGGCCTGCATTTACCCAAGGTGGATTGTATGGTAATGTAAATCCAGATACATTAAGGCAGCTTACCCCAGATATCCACACATGTTGTAACAGCCTAGGTTAGTCATGATGCACCCGACCCTACACTCAATAATACTGGGCCATATACAATTGTTACATACACTGGCCTCTGAAGTGCATTAGAGCACACATGTATTGTGTAGGTGAAGCCCACTCATATATGGCCCCAACCCCCCAGTATGTGTGGGGGACACAACAGCAGTGGAGTGATGGCAGGAATGACAGCATGACATACACACAGCCCACTACATAACCCCTCACAGCATGTCATATGTGCAAGGCCTGGTATGTAGGTGGAGGACAGAGGCTGGAACACAGGCACATATGTGTAAAACTGTTGTCATACAGTAAGCAAGATATGTATATGTGTATATATCTATATGGATATATGTATAATTATATATACATATATGTTCACCATATGTCCTGCACATGGAGTGGAGCCCTGCCTCAGCCCCAATAGTCCCAACCTCTCAGTGCAAGGGGACGTCACATATGTGTTGCAGGTATATTTGTAGACTATTGCTGCTGTAATAAGGGATTGTCTTCACAGAAATGGTGTATGTGGGAGGCCACATCTGCTGTTAACATGTGCGCCATTGGGCCACATCTGCTGTTATCATGTGCACCATTGGCTACTTACAGACATCCTAAGGTCATCATAGTACAGTACCACTGCTAGCACAGTAACACCCCTGTGGACTACAGCTGCGATATGGCCAATATATGTGGACAGTCTGACACACTCTGGTCAGTCCAGGGGGTATACACAGAACCCCTTCATGCAAGATATGTGGATCAGGCCTGTCAATGTGGATGTTAACAGCCATGTAGATGGGTATAACACGTACATACTGGTATACATTTACCCCCATAGGTTATGCATTCATACACCCCTGTCTGTCCTGACACATAATAACCACTGATACAAAGGTGCCATGGCCACATACTATCCACTAGTTAGTGACATACATCTGAACAGCATCCCACTGCTTTGTCTGACATATATGACTGTTATGGTGACCCAGCAGCAGTACATCTGGCAAGTATCTGGACATGACATCTTACTGGATAAGTACAGTAAGCTGCTAGGCAGGTAACAAAGCACAGTGCAGGCTACAGGCAGACTGACTCAACACTGGGCTACATCTCCTATGTGGGAATACACATGTACCTGCATAGATAGCAGGCTCTACAGGCATGTCACATCACAGAGTAACAGACACCTGTGTGAAAGTGCATAACAACAACCAATGTGAACACAGCCACAGCCACATATGGTAAGCTGGTGTACTATTACAGTATATGGACTACCTGATGTACACCATTCTCATATGAGCCACTCACACAACAACCCTACATATACTGGACCACTACACAGTGTGGTCCGATGGCTGTCTGTGGTTTGGAACATGTGTGTGCTCACCCATACAAACATGTAAGCTGATAGGGTGACATACAGTGGATCAGCATGTAACATCAGATAGAACAGGGCCAAGACCAATGACATCTACCACAGTCGCTATACAGGCCAAGGTACATATGCACTATACAGACACTGTCAACAATTAACAGACTTACACATACCTCATTACTGTACACACAACCACAGAATGCCCAGGCTATGTCCTCAAATATAACCCCCTACTATACATTACATGTGTTGCAGTCTGATATCTCACTGGCTTGTAATCAGATATGCTGTCAATGAATATGGTGTACAGAGCATATGCACCCCGTACTGCATTACATATGTACAAAGGTTGACAGAGTTGTGGCTGGAGGCACAAACACAGGGCCAATATTGACATGTCACTGTGATAACCTCATACATTTCCTGCATAACAGGGTTTGATGAAACATATGTCCTTTGAGGGATATGACATCAGTAACTCTCTTGGCTGTCACCATCTACTGACTGCAATCCTCACACTACCTTCTGCAGTTGAGAGACAGGTGCGCTGTGGGTAACACAAGGAACACGAGGCACCACATACTGCCCAGTCTGCGGATGACTCTAAAGATGGGGATTCCTTATAAACATAGCACTGACATGACAAGTATTAAAACATGTAGGACAGCCATATCCACACACACCCTGTTAAACCAATATTACCCCAACTGCAATATAGCAGCACTTACAGTCTGTAGTCAAGACAGTCACACCCCCTTCCTGTGTGTTGGCCTGTTTCCACAGTGTATGTTGTCAGAGGTAAGTCCCCAATCCATCTGTGATGCTGTTTGCCAAACAACAGATCTAGTTCCTGCTCACAATGAATGAAAAGGCCCAACACCAACATGATGTTCCTAGATATTGGAATGTGTTTCCATGCAATTGGCTATGGGAATGTTACCACAGCTGTTCCACATACAATCAGCTAGAGGAGGGCTGTAATCCATGCAGAGGCCATCAGCTGATCATGAGCATCACTGACAATACACATGCCACTGCCTAAGCAAAGCAGGTGTAAGTCTCCACATCCACTAGAGAGGGAGTGAAAGAGGCAGACAGAGGCAAAGATAAGTCAGGGTGGGTTAGAAGAGTAAAAGGTAATCATGTTTGTGTCATACAGCTTCCAGGGTATCGAACCACTGACTATGTACTGATATCACATATGTTATCCCTGCACAGTGGATATTGTGATTTATGCTAGGGGCACCATATAAGAAATTATAAAAACCCACTCAACATTGAGTCCAGTTGTTAAACACTCACATCCACCTCCACACAGGACATGAACAACAAACATTGACACATTAAGACACACATCTGTCACATCTGGGATTAGAACTACTACCTAACTAGTCATTACACTACAGCACTATGCAATTATAGAACACACCATGGATATTACTGGAGTACTCTTTCCCCAGAGGTTTATTTCACAGTGAGTGACATCAGCAGGATTAACAAAGTAGGGCAAATGAATTGTAGTGAGTGTGACTAGCCAAACATGCATTGCTCTCTACACAAGCATAGGAACAGACACAAAAGCATCCACAACTCCCATGTGTGAGACTACAACCTCTACCAGAGTTCTATATCACACTACAGCATTATGCTGTTATAGCATGCACCACAGAGATTTCTGGAGTACTCTTTTCCCAAAGGTGTACTTCACAGTGATTGACATCAACAGAATTGTCAAAGTAGGGCATTTGAATTGTATTGAGTGTGACTAACCTAAATTGCCCTAATTAGTCTGTATGCATTAACCTCTGTTCTGGCCAGACCAAAATAACCTGCTTTTGCAGGTCATGAACCCAGGACCCTGTACACTATAGTCACAGTAACTAACCATGAAACCATCACAACAATACATGAGACTGAGGTTTCACCAAAGTAATCCCAGCATAGGCTATTCAAAATGAACATGTGAAAGGAATGTATATACAGTTGTCCGTAAAAGACCTCTCCAAAGCCAACTTCATGCTACTCAAGGCAGAAGTGACAATGTCTGTGACACCCATGGAGACAGGAGCTGACAGTTCTACTGATGAATCCTGCACTAAGGCACTGTATGAGCACATCCACTTGTGCATGATTCCTGATATCCCACATAGAACCACGACACTTGCTTCCCAAATAAGCAAGCCAGTCTGGTGGTCTACTGCCATTAACAGAGTATACAACAGAAGGTAGACACTGTTGAACAAAAAGGATAATCCAAGGATGCAAACAACTCCCTTATCAGCCACAGTAAGATGTTGAGATCCCTCATGGAATCCTCCAAAGCTGGTTATGTAACTAAAATTGCCACAGATTCCACAGACAACTACACAGCATTCTATAGTTATGTCCAGAATCTAACTGGCAATGCTCAGAAGTGCTCTGAGCTACAACAGAATGGCATTACATAGACTGCTCCCACAGATGGTGCCAATATCCTGGCAGATTGAT
This sequence comes from Protopterus annectens, assembly GCF_019279795.1. Classification (NCBI taxonomy): domain Eukaryota; kingdom Metazoa; phylum Chordata; order Ceratodontiformes; family Protopteridae; genus Protopterus; species Protopterus annectens. Next base: position 1,251,899,941 of record NC_056733.1, on the reverse strand, counting down.
TTAGTGCCACATTCACCCCCCCCCACCTCCAAAAGGGCTCATGTCAATAAGAAAAGAGTTCCATTGCCCAGTAATCACAGCCACACAATCAGAAACTGCACTATTCACAGCTAAGAATACAGCATCCATGGGACCAGATGACATCCTGGGCTGTGTACTACATGAACTACAAAATGAAATGACAACTCACCTAACTGTCATGTGTAATCATGTCATATAGCGGTTCAGATACTGACAACCATATTAACATGTCACTTCAACTGTGGAACAGTTACACTAATACAGTAGCCTGGAAAGGTTCACAACTATTGCTGTCCAGGCCAAGCCCTTCAAATTTTACAATAGTGAAGACAGACTGGGCCACGGAATACCAAACAATCAAGAGCATGTATTGCAGGTGTGTAGTTCAGCAGCCTCTATCTACACTCTGTACAAATTCAGTAGGAGGTAAAGACATTTTGTTATCAAATGGGATGTAACTGGTACATAACAAGGCATAACTTACATAATCATGAGCACACTGACAAACAGAGCAGTCTGTATTGCAGGAGGCAGTAGACTTGTAGTACCCCAATTCATGTAAGTAAGGTCAATATAGGTGAAGTATATGGTACTATACATCCAGATACCTTGTGGCAGCTCACCTCTGATACCCCCACATTTTGTAACAGCCTAGGTCATTTATGGTGCTCCCCACCTACACTCAATAATACAGGCCCTTATACCACTGTTACATACACTGGCCTCTGGAGTGCATAAGGGCACACATATATTGTGTAGGTGATGCCCACACATATATGGCCCCAGCCCCACTGTATGTTTGGGGGATACAACAGCAGTGGACTACTGGTAGCAATGGCAGTGTGATATACTCACAGCCTACTACAGAACAACCCCCAACAGCATGACATATGTGCAAAGCTTGGTATGTAGATGGAGGACAGAAGCTGGAACACAGGCACACATGTGGAACACTGTTGCCATACACTAAGCAAGCTTCTGGTGTTACAGGATGGTCTGCAACATACCCTTAGTCAGGGAATTGAGGCTACACACAGAAATGGATGCAAAACCACAACCAATGTGAACACAGCCACAGCCACATAAGGTAAGCTAGCATATTATTACAGTATACGGACTATCTGTTCTACACCATCCTCATATGTGCCACCATCAGAATGACTCTACATATACTGGGCTGCTACACACTTTTGTCTGATGGCTGTCTGTGGTATGGGACATGTGTGTATGGCCCTACAAACATGTATGGCAAAACGGTACCATACAGTGGGGCAGCATGTAGCATCAGATAGAAGGGGAGCTAGAACAATGACATCTACCACAGTATGTACACAGGCTAATGTACATATTAACAATACACACACTGCCGACATTCACCATCACTACACAGACCTCAATACAGTACAAACATCTACAGAATGTCCAGATTATGTCATGATATATAACCCCTACTGTACATGACATGTGTAACAATCTGATATATCACAAGCTTGTTATCAAATATGATGACACTCTTTATGGTGTACAGCACATATGCACCACTTCATGCATGACATATGTACAAAGGTTGACAGAGGTGAGGCTGACAGCACATACACAGGGCCAGTATAGACATGTTGCTGTGATAACCTCATACATTTACGATTGTAACCGGGTTTATTGCAATGTGTCCTATGAGGGATATGAAGTCAGTAACTGTCACAGCCTTCACCATCTACAGACTGCAATCCTCACACTACCTTCTGCATTCCACAGATAGATGTACCATGGCTAACACATGAAACCAAAGGCACAACACTGCCCAGTCTGCAGATGACCCTGCAGATGGGGATTCCTCATATACATGGAACTGACATGGCAGGAAGTGCGACATGTATGACAGGCATATCCAGACAAACACTGTTAAACCAACATTACTCCACATGCAGTAATATTAGCACTTACATTCTGTAGTCAGGTCAGGCACATCCCCTCCTGTTCGTTGCCCTCTTTCCACAGTGTATGTGTTAGAGGTAAATCCCCAATCCATCTGAGATGCTGTTTGCCAAACAGCAAATCTAGTTCCTGCTCACAGTGACTGAAAAGGGCTACCACCATGATGTTCCCAGGTATTTGACTGTGTTTCCATGCATTTGGCTATGGGAATGTTACCACAGCTGTTCCATATTCACTCAGCTAGGAGAGGGTTGCAATTCATGCAGAAACCATCAGCTGATCATGAGCATCACTTAAATTACACATGCTGATGCCTAAGCAAAGCAGGTGTGGGCCTCCACATCCACCAGAGAGGGGGCGGGGGAGGCAGACAGAGGCAAATACATGACAGGGAGGGGTGGGAGAGTAAAACTGAAGCATGTCTGTGTCACACACCTACCAGCACAGGGTATCAAACCCCCAACAACTATGTAGTGCTATCACAGTTCAATGCAGTTATTGGATGCGCCACATGGGTTACCTACTGTGGAGCACTCAGAACATATATGTGATGGTGAATGACATCTGCAACAGGGATATGGTAGATATATGGTAGGTGACATACACATGCCTGTCTGCATGGAGAGGAACACAGGCACACTCACACAGGGACGCACACACATTGACACACTTGGCAGGGCCAGGAGTGCAACTCATCACTAGTGGGATTGCCACAACACATCAATGTGCAGGTATCACACGCACCACATGGGTCATATGGAGGTCATATGGGCAAAGAGTATAAGGAGGTGTCAGACATCAGACAGCATGCTTCAGTATGCTCTGAGGGGTTGTAGTGAGTGTGGATGTGGACATACACACCATACAACACACACACAAACACACAGGGTGCTAGTTCTGACATGCATGGGTGCATGTCTGCATGGGTGTGTGGTGGTCAACTGTGCCAGCAGGCTGTACATGGGTAGGCAATGGGTATACCTTGGCATCAGGCCACATGACAATGGTCTGCATTGTGGCTCAGGCCTGTAGTTTCTGCATTTGCCCACACAGGTGGGTATTGCATCCCCCATCCAGTCACCTGGGTGACTATTGTGTGTGGCCAGTGCTGTGCATCACTTGCCATGTATGTGTTCCTTAGTCCATGACATGGATGGTGTCTGGGATGTGCACACCTCCCACATGCATGTACAGTGACATGTGCTACTGTATGTGGGGTGTCTGGCCCATGTTGTGATCACAGATTATCATCAGATGTGACAGTCTTGCCCACCTGTGGCAGGAACTGGTAATGGGCAGCAGGCTTACCTTGCACCTACATTCATAGCATGCTAACAGTATTCTGTGATGTCAATGTCATCTATCCATATAGAGCATGTTGTCAGGCATGGTATGTCCATTGTGAGTCACATGTGAAGGCACCACAGGTGGTGCAGGTGTCCATTGGGGAACATGGTGGAGGTGCACTGTCTGCATGTACGTGCATATTTGACAGATGGGCAGGATGACATGTCCTCTGTAGCCCACTGCTATCACTTCATAGTTACTATCAGTGGCCAATATGCAGTGTATACCCACATACTGGCTGTTGCCTAGGCATGTTTGTGCATATGACACATGGGTTGAGTGTCTGCTCTGGGTAATAGTGAGGTTGCTAACTGTGATTGGCTGGCCTTGATGTCACATGTATGGGTATGGCTTTGCACCCCAGCCTCTCAGCTAATTTATATCTGTTATCCCTGTATGGTTGACATTGTGATATATAGCAGAGCCACCATAAAATAAATTAGCAAAATCCCCTCCACATTGCCCACAGGTATCACACACTCACAACCACCTCTACACAGGACACAAGTTACAAACACACACACACCTGTCCTGTCTGGGAGCCAAACCTCTACCTAACTAGTTTATTACACAGTTATAGTACATCCCACAGACATTACTGAAGCATTTCTTCCCTAAAGGTGTATTTCACAATGAATGACATCAGCAGGATTACCAAAGGAGGGCATTTTAACTGTATTGCGAGTAACAAGCCTAAAATGCATTGTTCCCTACACAGGCAGTGAGACACACACACAAAACATCCACAACCACCATGTGTGGGTATAGAGCCCCCCTGACTGAGATCTATATCACACTACAGCATGGAGCTGTTATAAGATGCACCACAGAGATTACTAAACAAACCCTTCCCCAAAGGTGTATTTCACAATGAAGGACATCAGCATGAATACCAAAGAAGGGCATTTCAACTGTACTGCAAGTGACTAGCCTAAAATGCATTACTCCCTACACAGACAGTGAGACACACACAAAACACCCACAACCAACACGTGTGGGTATTGAACCCCTGACCAAGGCCTATGTCACACTACAGCATGGAGCAGTTACAGATCACACCACAGGGGTTACTAGAGAACCTTTTCCACAATGTTGTATTTCACAATAAATGACATCAGCAGGCTTGCCAAAGTAGGCCATTTGAAATGTACTGCGAGTGAGTAGCCTATAATGCATTGCTCCATACACAGACATTGGAACACACACAAAACATCCAGAAATGCCATGGGTGGAGATGGAACCCTTCCCCAGTTCAAAATCACACTACAGCAGTACACAGTTACAAGATGCGCTACAGAGATTACTGAGCTACAACCTTCCCAGAGGTGTATTTCTAGGTGGGTGACATCAGCAGCCTTGTCAAAGTTGAGTATATGAAATGTATGGAGTGTGAGTAGCCTAAAAAGTATTGCTTTCTACCATGTTAGACACACACACACACACACACACACACACACACACACACACACACACACACACACACACACACACAAATTCACACACACACAAATTCACACACACACAGTTTCCAAGTCCACCTACCTAACTATTTTATCACACTACTGCAGTACACAGTTACAGGATGCATTATGGCGATTATTGGATTATGACTTTCCCAGAGGTGTATTTCTAGGTAAGTGACATCAGCAGCCTTGCCAAAGTTGAGTATATGATTTATACGGAGTGTGAGTAGCCTAAAAAGCATTGCTCTCTACTCAATCAGACACACACACACACACACATAAACACAGCTGTCAAGTCTGGGGTTAGAACACCTACCTATCTACTTTATCACATTACAGTAGTATGCAGTTACAGGATGCATTACGGAGATTACTGGGCTATAATCTTCCCAGAGGTGTATTTCTAGGTGAGTGACATCAGCAGCCTTGCCAAAGATGAGTATATGAATTGTACGGAGTGTGAGTAGCCTAAAAAGCATTGTTGTCTGCTCAGTCAGACACACAGTTGCCAGGTCTGGGGTTAGAACACCTACCTAGTTATTTTATCACACTACACAGTTACAGACACACTACAGAGATTACAGGGTAGTGATTTTCCCAGAGGTGTATTTCTAGGTGAGTGACATCAGCAGCCTTGCCAAAGTTGAGTATATGAATTGCATGGAGTGTGAGTAGCCTAAAAAGAATTTCTCTCTACACAGTCAGACACACACACAAACACACAAACACACACTCACACAATTGCCAAGTCTGGGGTTAGAACTACTACCTAACTAGTTTATCACTACAGCAGTACACAGTTATGGGACACGCCATGGAGATTACTGAGCTACAGCTCTCCCAAAGGTGTATTTCACATTGGATGACCTCAGCAGGCTTGTCATAATACTGCTATGGGGAGGGTGGTGTGTGCATGGGCCATAACCCATTCTTGTAGGGGTTGACATGCCACATGCGGGCACACATGGGGTCATATGTCACAGGTACGTGTATACAGCTACTAGAGGACTACTTCCTTGTACAGTCATGTTGCACAGCTGGCACGTGCACCACATAGTCTGTCATGCTGACAGATACTGGTGGATAGTATCTGCAGTGAGTGACATCTGCATCTCATGTGTTTGGGTCCCTATGGCTGTGTGCTGGGTGGGACAGGCCCAGATGGCTCCTTGTCACAGTCACCCTCTTACACACATCTATGTCCGTCTACCTTTGGCTTATTATAGTGTGTTGTCCTTACATATGTGTCTGTATTCCTATCCACTGTGTGTGAAAGGCAGGAGTGGTGGCCTTCATATGTTTTAAGTGTGTGAGCATGCCCAGTATGACCTTTCAGTATGTTGTTGACTGACAATGCCTTCATTCCTCTACATGTGTGAGCATGCCCAGTATGGCCATCTGTATTGCATGTGTGGATCAAGTCCAGCTAGTTTGTACTGCGTTGCTTACCTTTGTGCTGTACACCGACAGGTAGTATGCTGTGTCTGCAGGGTATCCATTGGTCATTTGGCATTGACTGTTGCTACATTTCTGCATAGCGAGGGGGGACACCTGACTGTTTCTACATTTCTACACAGGAGTGGGGGGGACACACCTGACTGTTACTATAAGTGTACATAGGATGGGAGGCACACCTGACACTTGTACACATCTGCTAGGACTGTACTGGTATGTCAGGTACTCCATTTCAGTCTGTAGTCTTACCTATCATGCTGGCTAGAGACATACCAGTGTACTACAGATCTTAGCTTTAATTACCTACATATTAGTTTCTGACTTCCTAGCCTTCACAACTTACATCCAACTGCCTGGTCTGCTGTAGTCTGTCTATGTAGGCCTGGGGGAGGGGTTACCAAAAGGCTCATTCAGAGGCCATAGTACAGCATTTGTTTGTGTTTGTCTACACCTGACCTGCTGGCTGAGACTGTTGTTGGGTATGTGAACATTCCTGACTGGCATGTGTGGGTCTTATGGACACACATGTTGCTCAGCCCATTTCCTGCAGTGGGTTTTGTCACCCTGTGTAGTACTGGCTACTATGCTGACTCCAGTATGTGTTACAGATATCATGGTGCCACTATGGGTGTCTATTGTCTGCTGCCATAACATTTGGCCACCCAATTCCCTTGCATGCTCACATCCATACCATAGCTACAGGTAACAACACATTCTACTCCATTTGGCAATTGGTAGGTTGATTGGCTTACCTTGAGGGTGTGCCAGACTTGAGGATGGTGCTTGTGGGCTGCCTATGTCAGATGCACATAGTACACTCCCTACACATAGTTGAGCACAGGTAGGGTCATGTTTGGCATCCCTTTTACTATCTGTGTGAGTCAGAGAGAGGTGTCATTCCCTGGGTCCCTACTGTGTCAGTGCAATATGCTATGCATTGCCTCTTTCCCAAGGCCAGAGCATACTGGGCACGCCTCCTTCTGCTTACTGGGGCAGGCTCAGGTTGTTCCTCCTCTAAGTCACTCTGTGCCTATACAGGCCTTGGCATTGGTGGGGGGCTGTGTGACCCTGCCCCATGCTGTTCCTGCTGCAGCTGTTTCCAGAGGATTATATTGTGTAGCATAGCACATACCATAACAATTTGGGTACATGTAGCTGGTAAATACTGCAAGGCTCCAGTGGATGTATTCAGACACTGGAACCATGACCTGAGCATCCCAAACACATGCTCTATTATATGTCTGGCCTGTGCGTGTGTCTCATTATGGCGTTATTGTTCAGGTGTGTGTGCATTTCTGATGGATATCATCAGCCACCGCTCCAGTGGGTACCCAGCATTCCCCACTAGGTGACCGTAGGGGATGTCCACATTGGAAAATCTGTGGTACAGCTGAGTCAGATGCCATATGTGTGAATCGTCATAGCTTCCAGGGCAGTCAGCACACACATTTATTATAATGCCCTTGGCATCACATATGACCTGGCAGTTGATGGAGGGGATGCCCCTGCAGTTGATGTAGGCCCTACCCTGACCACCGGGTGGTGCTTTGATGCATATGTGTGTGCAGTCTATAGCACCCACTACCCCAGGGTATTCTGCTATTTGGTGGAGGAGATGCATATTGCTGGTCAACACCTCATGTGTGTTGAGGAAATATAGGTGCTCACTGGCATGTACTGTCATGGCATCCAGGAACTGGTGGAATACTCTGGATGCTGATGCCTGTGAGATTCCCATAATATCCCCAGTTGTGCTTTGGGAGGTACCTGTGGCTAGTATACCTAGGCCTACACATACCTTGGTATCCACTGGGATGGGTTCCCCTTGGCCAGTTTGGTGTGTTAGGTGTGGCCGGCACAGCTCAACAATTTGCTGTAGGAGGTCTCTGTCCAACCTATAGCACTCCACTATCTCCAGCTCATGTAGCCCCTGGTAGGTTATTCTCGGTCTGTACACTCTTCTCTGTATACTCACTGTGGGTTGTTCAGCAGCATTCACATCCTCACCACTCTCAGCCTCTTGCACAGGATGTTCTATGTTGCCTGCTGCAGCTCTTCTCGTTTTGTAGGTTTGTTTGTTAAAATTTCCATGCATGTATACACCGGTGGTGTAGAGTGTGGAAAAACCAGAGGGGAAGGTGTTTGTTTAGTTTATAGTAGTGTTCTGGGCTGGGCTGGTCTGCTGCCTGTGTAATTGGCTGATTCTGATACATTTCACCTGCCGGCTAAGTTAATTCTCCTTGATTGCCTTCCTACTGCTGTTTTCCCTTTCCATTGCCTCCCTGTTTAAGCCCATGGCCGTGCCATACAAATGGAGTGCTCAAATGTGCACAGAGCTGTTATTTCCTGGTTTATCTTCCTTTTTCTTCCTGTAAAACCTGGTGCACGGCTCGCACACCCGCTTATACTTTTGTAAAGAGTGCTAGGCAGGTTTAGACACACCCTAAGCTAGGAGCAATCCCATGCCACAGGGCTCCAATCCACTTATAGTATGCCTGACACCCTCCCCCCCCATGATGTCACCTATATCCTAGTCTTGCACCCAGCTATTTATACTCTTACACTCTTGGGACCTGCCTCACACCCTGGGGAAACTGGGATTCACTAACCTTTCCCTCATTTGCATAGGATTGCCTGCTAATGCATAGTTACATGTCCCACACTGAGCCTCCCCCTTAGCAACCATTACTCACTGGCCAGGTTATCTTATGCCTGCCATTGACTTGCATGGCAGAATACTGATTTTAGTTAGACTGCTTATTTTAGGTTCATTTTATTATTTTCCCCCCAATCCCATTTGCTTGCTGCTGCCCTATGTTTAAACAGCCGAGATCGGTGTAAAAAAAATAAAAGTTGCTTTTTTTTTTAAACAGTTTGCGATGCCAATGGCCTTCTACTTGGCCATTGGCATGCTTCCTCAATAATATGCAGCCTTTATTTGCAGCTGTCATAGCTCTGTTTTGTAGTTTGCAGAAATGTACTCGGTTACTAGCCGAGTACATTTCTGCAGACTGCACTCATCCTGCACTGACAGCTGCCTGCTTCCTGGATAGCAAATTACCCTCATTTGCATGGTTTTCACCTAAAAATGAGGGTAATTTGCATACAGGAGCTCAGTCCGTGCAGGATTAGTCTAAGAGCTCATGTGCACATCCCGGGAGCTCGTTCCTGGATCACATGTCGGCCATATTGCCGAAAATACCTCTTAGACTAATCCTGCATGCTCTGCAGGGCTTCGTAAATCTGGAGGATTGTTTATACATTTGTGTGTGCATGTGTGTGTGCGTGTGTGTGTGTGTGTGTGTGTGTGTGTGTGTGTGTGTGTGTGTGTGTGTGTGTGTGCGCGTGTGTGTGAATGTTTGTGTTTTTGAATGTGCATGTGGTTTTGTATGTGCATGTATATGTGTGTGAATCTGTATGTTTGCACTTCTGAATGTGTGTGTGTGTGTGTGTGTGTGTGTGTGTGTGTGTGTGTGTGTGTGTGTGTGTGTGTGCAGACATTAAATACTTACATATCTTATATTTCTAATGTAAATATATATCCCCCAACAAAAATAAATATACTAAAGAAAGTTTGATTCATTAGGTGGACAAACTATGTTACATCAAAATATATAAAAATATGTATGTTATATTACAAAAAAAAAAAAAAATACAAAATAATTTTGCAGATCATTGTCTAAGTGCAGTAATACCTCCAGGGTGTGCATTGTTGCAGAAATAATGCCTGCAGCATCAGGCCTCAGAACACACTTAGACGGTCATTATTTCCACAACGACATAGACACTGTTGGGCCTTATTGTTTTCATCTTTCCTTTTGTTGCTCTGAAATTAGTCATTATTATAGTCTGTAAAATTCCTTAAGGCAGTAACGGCTGTCTGCTGTCATATGGCACATTTTAGCTACACTGCTCTTTAACAATGTCTGTAGTTCTAAAGTAGAGAAACTGAGAATATGTTCTTAATGTTACTATGCTCATTGCTGTCCCAGATTCATTTAAAATTGAATGCCATGTTTTGAATGGATGTAATAATAAAAAATGACAAATTGCGCATTATCTGTTGCGCTTTGTACTGTGCATGTACCTATATCCTCATTACTCAGTCTACTTATTAGCGGATTACCAGATGACATTTGTGCTCAATTTGCTTATAGGAATCATTCTGTGGAGTTTTGATGAATTCTATTCTATTCTAGTCTATTTCTATGTGTCAGTTTTAAATCTCCTTAAAGTATTTATATATTTCCTCTTGGCAGAGATAATTTAATGTTTGTCTTTCTCTGGTAATCTTATGTTGATATATACATTTCTCTGTACCTTAATTTACTGTGTAGTGGACAGTACACAAATTTTATGTATTTTCTTATGTGATGATATACAGCAGTTATGAATTTCTGACATTGCAAGTGACCTGACATAAACTACAAACATTCTTAGAGCATTGTCAGGCATGTCAGTTTCACTTAATGCTTTTTCCTATGATCATATCTCAGTTAGAATCTTTATCTACTTTATCTTTATCTACTATATCAGAAAAAAAAAGATCTTGGTAAAGAGCCCTCAGCCTTGTATGGTACATGTCTAAAGGTTAAGCATTTTCTTGTGTTGACATTCTGTAATACACAAACTTTGTATGGTGCTGTGTTCAAACTATGCCACAAGTACTGTCCTGACATCGAGATGCATGTCAGACTTTGTTGCCAAAGTGTTATAAATGTCATTCATTCTCCATCTTACTGGCTAAATGCAACATTATGTATTTTAATCTTACCTAAAATGTTCATACTATTGCACAGTTCTCTGATTTTTTTTAATCCACATATGCCATTTTTGACTATGAGAACTTTATTCACTGTCACATCTAATATGAGAAGAGCTAGCTGTTGTACTGACGATTTGGATATTAAAGCCTGGAGTTGGTGCAGAGGACTAAGAAGCTGTAAACAAGTTGTTTTCTGTGGTCCGGTTGTCCTGAGTTTCATTCCCTCAGCCGCCATTACCTAAATGTCTGACACTGAGCAAGTCACTGGACCAGACAACACTCCCGGGCTGAGTTTTTAAAAGAGTCCATGGAGATCAGTGCTCTAGTCTGGTAAACAAATACAACCAAAAGACATACCCTTATTACTGTACTGAATACTTAACTATGTTGGGCTGAGTATAAGCTAACTTGAAGCCTATTCTTGTATTATAGTGCTGCAGTTCTTGCGTACATGTACCTTCTTGATACATTGACTTTTATAACTGGATAGCTCTATTGCAATTTATGACTATACTTTAAGGATAAAAAAAAACTGGTGCAGGCATTTTAAGAACAATTTATTTTAACAGCTGAAGTACTTCCTCATTGATCTTATGTCGTATAAAGGACTAGATTAAATGTGTTACCTTGCAAGCCAGTAAACAATGAAATTATCTACAGGCCTGATCTGGGCTAGTCAGCGTACAGCGGTTGACTTCAGAAGTGAACAGATTATCCTTCTTGGTGATTCTCTCTTAACAGCAGAATTTGTTTGGCATTAAAAAAAATTGCATTATTATCAACAAAACTGAATAGCTATGAAGAGAATGAAGACTGGAAAGGCTGTTGGCCCAGGTGACATACCTGTGGAAGCATGGAGGTGTTTAAGTGAAATGGCAGTGGAGTTTTTAACTAGATTGTTTAATGAAATCTTGGAAAGTGAGAGGATGCCTGAGGAATGGAGAAAAAGTTTTTGGTACTGATTTTTAAGAATAAGGGTGATGTGCAGGGCTGTAGTAACTACAGAGGGATTAAATTGATCAGTCACAGCATGAAGTTATGGGAAAGAGTAGTGGAAGCTAGGTTAAGAAAGGAGGTGATGATTAGTGATCAGCAGTAGGGTTTCATGCCAGGAAAGAGCACTACAGATGCGATGTTTGCTCTGAGAGTGTTGATGGAGAAGTACAGAGAATGTCAGAAGGAGTTGCACTGTGTTTTTGTAGACTTGGAGAAAGCATATGGCAGGGTGCCTAGAGAGGAGTTGTGGTATTGTATGAGGAAGTCAGGAGTGTCAGAGAAGTATGTAAGAGTAGTACAGGATATGTACGAGGGTAGTGTGACTGCGGTGAGGTCTGCGGTGGGAGTGACGGATGCGTTTAAGGTGGAGGTAGGGTTACATCAAGGATCAGCTCTGAGCCCTTTCTTATTTGCTATGGTGATGGACAGATTGACAGACAAGATCAGACAGGAGTCCCCATGGACTATGATGTCTGCAGATGACATTGTGATCTGTAGTGAGAGTAGGGAACAGGTGGAGGAGACCCTGGAGAGATGGAGATATGCTCTAGAGAGAAGAGGAATGAAGGTCAGCAGGACTAAGACAGAATAAATGTGTGTGAATGAGAGGGAGGATAGAGGAATGGTGAGGATGCAAGGAGTAGAGGTGGTGAAGGTGGATGAGTTTAAATACTTGGGGTCAATAGTTCAGAGTAATGGTGAGTGTGGAAGAGAGGTGAAGAAGAGAGTACAGGCAGGATGGAGTGGGTGGAGAAGAGTGTCAGGAGTGATTTGTGACAGACGAGTACCTGTAAGAGTGAAAGGGAAGGTCTACAAGAGGGTAGTGAGACCAGCTATGTTATATGGGTTGGAGACAGTGGCATTGAAAAAAAGGCAGGAATCTGAGCTGGATGTGGCAGAGTTAAAGATGTTAAGATTTGCACTGGGTGTGACGAGGGTGGACAGGATTAGGAATAAGTATATTAGAGGGTCAGCCCAGGTTGGAAGGTTTGGAGACAAAGCAAGAGAGGCAAGATTACATTGGTTTGGACATGTGCTGAGAAGGGATGAGGAGTATATTGGGAAAAAGATGCTAAGGATGAAGCTACCAGATAACAGGAAAAGAGGAAGGCCTAAGATAAGGTTTATGGATGTACTGAGAGAGGACATGCAGGTGGCTGGTGTGACAGAGCAAGATGCAGAGGAAAGGAAGAAATGGAAACAGGTGATCCGCTGTGGAAATCCCTAACGGGAACAGCTGAAAAAAGATGATGATGATCAACAAAACTGAATGTTATCCCCTGCCATAAATGTTGTATTGTTTATGTCTAAGTAGTGGGATAACCAATACGAAGAGGAGGTAGATAACAAATTTGGGTCAGAACAGTACTAAAATAACTTTAACTTTTAAACTACAAATCAGGCATTTCCTGTTGAGCTAAAGAGGTCTTAGTTCCTTCTTACTTAATCCTTATAAGACCATTCATTGAGTGTAATAATCCTCTTGGTCTGTATCATTTTCATTGTACTGCTCATGTGAGGGGCTTTGGATATTTTTAACTATTACTGGTTACAAGTCCTTTAGTTAAAAACTACAACAGGCACTGTGAGATGTCCAGAAAACACCCAGAAGTAAAGGCAAAAATAAACTGTTTATTCCAGTACAATCCTTTAACGCATTAAATGACTCACCATGCTTTCATAGCAATACACAGGATTTCATCAGATATCAAACAACCTACCCACAATTCTTTAAATACACCTACAATTAATTAACTCTAATTGCTAAATTGCCATTAAAACAGAAAAAAGCAGTCTCTGAATCACCACCAAAAACAGTTAGAAAGACTATTCATTGACTGATCCTCTTGGTGTGTATGATTATCAATGTACTGCTCATTTGAGGGGCCTCTGATATTCTTAACTATTCTGGTTACAAGTCCCTTAGTTGCCTAAATCATCTGGCAGCTATCTCCTTCAACTCAGTTTCCTAGCAACATCTTCACAGTGATGTTTAACTTGTTAGACCCAAACAAAGGACCACAACCTACATCTACAAATAAATAATATTCAGCAGGATAGGTACTAATCCAATTCATTCCATACCTATAGGAAAACATGTCTTATATATCAAACAAACCAGTATTCCATCTGCTTTCAACGTTAATATGGATAATTGGATGGGCACTCATAAAATTTAATTTCCCTGTGTTATCATGCATAGCTCTTCTAGATAAAGGAATGAACAACATTAAACTACTTAACAATAGAAAAGGGGTAATTTGGCTATACTCTTAATACTCTTCATGACTATTTGCTTGTATCAACCTATGAACCTATATATTGGTGTTTACCCTCTAAATCTAAAAGTACAGAAATGGTAAATTGTATCTTTTAACAACAGCTGCACTTCCAACAGCAAACCTCAATAAACTACAATTTCAAAACCATCTCTACATTCTTCATAGAGCCATCTGGTGAAACCTGTAGAAAGATGTTTTAACCAACTGCTATTGGCTTCTGTAATGTGCAGCACTTATGAGAGCACTGGAATATAGGACTGACTATTAATGAGACCTCATCATATTATTAAAACCAGCTTGAATCAATTGCCACCTTATGTTCACAGCATGTTCAGCCAAGTCAGTTTTTCTTCACCAAAGCCAGTCTCTGTAGAACTACTATGAGTCATCTTCCATATCTGTGCCCCCTTTATAATATTATTAACTTACTGAAGGGTCATCAGCTTTTCAAATATCTGAAGATTTATTCACTGACAAACTGTACCAAAAACAGCAGCATTAAAATGGCTGCAGACACAAATACTTTTACATTTCAGACTTGAACTTTAAATCTCCAAGAAAGAGACTGTCACATTGGCATGACACTGCAATTTTATAAAATGACAAAAATTGTGCTTTAATGTCAAAATTATGAAAATACGTCAGATTGCTTTAGTGCATCTAAAATCTGCAATGCATCTTATAAATAAAATTTCATGGACTAATGGCATACCAAAACTGCAAAAAGATTAAGATAAACTCCACATAGGTACTTCAGTAAAACTACCATGATAGTGCAAAATAAACTTTTCACATTAGAAGCAAATACAGAATAAACTAGCAAGAACTAGAAGAGGATGATACAACAGAAAAAAGTCACTAGACCAACACCACAGGTAAAGTAGCTAAAATAGTCACTCCATCTAAACTCCAAAAATCAGATGAGGTCAGAATAAGGATGCCCAAAATAGCCATTTCAAGAATGAGTCAGTTAAATCCAATGGTGGATGACAAAATTGCAGATATGAAAGTTTTTATTTAAGTCAGACTGGGATAATATCCCATTTTCAGTGGAGGCCCTGGAAGAAAAGTTCCACATTGATATAATATGGTTACAGTTAAATAATGACGCTATTACAAAACCTAATACATAAGAGCAGCATATTAACTAAACAAAAAATTCATAATTTCTGTTCATAGAGTTTGAACTTATACACACAGAGTTCAAATCTTTGGACAGTGATAACAGGTTGAAAATAAGAATATTGTAACTAGTTAAAAACTCACAACATCAATTACATTTCATAGAGGTGACATTATACACACTGAGAGCACACTTTGGAACAGAGTGGACTAGATAACATAACCTAGGCAAAATTATATCTGTCCTTCATCTAAGAAATAGATTTACTATGCTCAGAGAGAAGGTTTATTAAAAGTATGCAGGTGGTGGAAAGACTGGTTAAACTTGGGGTAGTGCAGGGCCAGAGCCAAGTCTTATTTAGGTGGTATTTTAGTAGGTTTTTGAAGTTGGAGAGGTTAGAGGTAGATCTAATTTGCAGGGGGACAGCATTCCCTTCACATGTGTTCAATAAACTGAATGTCATATCTGCTCGCCATCATTAGAGTTGCACATAGACAGTAAAAAATAACTTCCCTACACATATCCACCAAAGAAGGTACAATATCTTAAATTCCGGCTGAACTCTGCAGCATTTTCCCCCCTTAAGCAATCATACCAATCTGAGGAGAGAATCACAAACAATGACTGAGCAGAGACAATATGGATTTAACAATGCTGACTTATATCCTATGGGTTTATAGTCTCTAAATGTTCCATTTTACCAACGAAGAAAAAATAACAAAAATAAATTGGTGAGGTATAAATAACTTACCTCCATCTAAACAGCCAAGTGCCTGTAATGCATGCCAAAGCATTACCACTCAGCAGCTTAGAATCCTCAAAACAAAAACAGATACGGATACGTATGACATGATAATCATATTAATGCAATGTGAACACCTAAAAACAAATGTTTAGCTTCTGATGAAGGCATGTCGTAATTTGAAACCGCCATAGAAACTCATAAAGTTTTGAATGGATGTCTAAACTGGCATAACTCTCAATTTTGTTTGCTCAAGAATTATAGACAATACCAAAAATAATGGGGGACAGGAAGAAAACAAGATTTTAAATAATACTCTTATAAGCATATAAAGTTGCTAGAATAGCAGGTTTTGCAGATTTACTTAGATATATGAAGTCTGGCATTACTTACTGACTACATTCCTCAGTGATTTTCCAGACAACCACACATTTTACAAAGGACGGATTAAAAATATCAAGCAAAAAAATTGGATATTCTGGAAAATTCTGGGCAGTTAAGATGTATACTAGTTGGCTTAAGAATTATATTAATCCCAAAATAAAATTTTCAATTTAAACACGTAGTAAATGCCAATAGATCAAGAACTGATGTGGAAAAATTATTTGTTTACAGCTGTATATCATTGTGGACACAAGCAAATGTAACCAATCACTGAGAATAGACAAACAGACCCTAAGACCTATATTTATTTTCTTGAACTGTATCAAAGAGAGAAGGAAAATATACAAATTTCATGTCAAAACACACAATAAATTGTGAACAAGTTTAATGTATAAAGCCCAAGGTTGCAGAAAAGTATATTAATTTAAGCATATGTGTAATGATTTCCCTGAATGTCTCATCATGGAAGAAATATAGATAGAAACCTATAATGGCTCAACACAGCAAACCAAAGAGTTATACCAGACAAGTTTGAAGAAAAAAATTATAGACGGCATGCAAAATCCTTCCATCCTTAAAGAGGTGTACTAACTGCTGATATGAATGAGAGTTATGTCAGTAATTTCAGTGAACGCTAGCCATGCCTTTCAACCAGTCAGTGCAAGAAATCTGGACAAAGCCTAAAATAATTGGGGGTGGGGGGGGGCAAATATTCAAAACTATATACTGCTCTTATAAACCTAAACAGTTGTTAGAATAACAGGTTTTGTGTTAGCATGTATTTTCTGAATACTATGCAGTTTGAAACTCAAAGGAGTGTCCTTATTTAGTGACTTCAGTGATTTGCCAGAAAACCACATATTTTATAAGGAACAGACCAAAAATATGAGGCAAATGTCTGAACATTTTATCCACTGTTATGCAGGGGTAAAGTTACATTGAGAGGTGGGTTTCAGGGTGCTTGCCTCCTGTATAAACAAACCAAAAAATGTATATTACTGAAAGTGTTTTTCAGTGACACACATTACTGGCTCTTGCTGACATGTCCATTGATTAGTTGGCATGGATCCAATATGAATTTTTGTTTCCAATATGAGATGTTCCAGTTGGATGTAAAACAAAAATAGAATTAGTTTTCTGAGGAGCCCCATGACACAGAGGGATAAAGTACTAGATGCATTGTGTTCAGTTAGCAGCAAGGGAGCTGGAGGAGCCAGAGGAGGAAGATTGGACTGAGCAAACAAAGTCACCCATCCTAGGGAAAGGAGTCAGCCTAGGCTTGCTGCAATAATCAGAGTTAACAGCTTGTTGTACTCTATGATACATAAGATGCTTATTGGGAGATTATGCATGCATGACATACCTCTCAACTGCCCAGAGTTTTGCAGAATGTCCAGATGTTTGCCTCATATTTTTGTCCTATTCCTCATACAAATTGTGGTTTTATGGCAAACTACTGGGATGATCTAAGGACTGAGGTCATTAAATAATGACATACTTTAGAGTTTCAGACTTCAAATACTTCAGAAAATGTGTGTTAACACAAACCGTTTTACTAAAGCAAATTTCTAAGTTTATAAGAGCAAAATTTAAAATCTGTCCCTATTTTTGGGTCTTTGCCCCCTCCGTATTGTCAGGCTTTGTCCAGATTTCTTGCACTAAGAGGTTGAGAGGTATGATGCATGAAAACACTCATGCACCTTCCAAAGGCACCAATTGCAGAACCTGCTAGATTGATGTGGGAGTAACAGGAGTTACATCATGCCGCCTTGGGGAAATATGCATTGGCATCTTCAGTGTCCTCACTGACCCCCAGAAGTGAGTCAAGCTGAGCCCAGGAGATGCTAAGCAAAGTGCAGCAGACCCAGTGAACAAGAAGACATGCTAGTGGTAACTGATGGTCAGGTGCAAGGGGGAAAATAATTAGGTTTTCAGGTACTGACAGATGATTAAACACAATGGGGGGTGATAAAGGCTAACACAAGGTGTACCTTTCTAGAATTCAAGAAGAGCCCTATCACAGTGCTTTTGCTCTCTATTCATTAGGAAAGGTTACTCAAAGTGTACATATAGTGTACACCTTGTGGTAACCTGTATAAATCCCTTCTTTGATTCAATGTTGGGTGATATCTCACCCAGGTGCATAAATACTATGATTCAAAGATGGGTGATATCTCACCCAGGTGCATAAATACTATGATTCAAAGATGGGTGATATCTCATCCAGGTGCATAAATACTATGATTCAAAACTGGGTGATATCTCATCCAGGTGTGTAAACACTATGATTCAATGCTGGGTGATATCTCATCCAGGTGTGTAAACACTATGATTCAAATCTGGGTGATATCTCACCCAGGTCCATAAACACTATGATTCAAAGCTGGGTGATATCTCATCCAGGTGTGTAAACACTATGATTCAAAGCTGGGTGATATCTCATCCAGGTGTGTAAACACTATGATTCAAAGCTGGGTGATAACTCACCCAGGTGCATAAATACTATGATTCAAAGCTGGGTGATATCTCATCCAGGTGTGTAAACACTATGATTCAAAGCTGGGTGATATCTCACCCAGGTGCATAAATACTATGATTCAAAGCTGGGTGATATCTCATCCAGGTGTGTAAACACTATGATTCAAAGCTGGGTGATATCTCATCCAGGTGTGTAAACACTATGATTCAAAGCTGGGTGATAACTCACCCAGGTGCATAAACACTATGATTCAAAGCTGGGTGATATCTCATCCAGGTGTGTAAACACTGTGATTCAAAGCTAGGTGATATCTCATCCAGGTGCATAAACACTATGATTCAAAGCTGGGTGATATCTCATCCAGGTGTGTAAACACTATGATTCAAAGCTGGGTGATATCTCATCCAGGTGTGTAAACACTATGATTCAAAGCTGGGTGATAACTCACCCAGGTGTATAAACACTATGATTCAAAGCTGGGTGATATCTCATCCAGGTGTGTAAACACTATGATTCAAAGCTAGGTGATATCTCATCCAGGTGCATAAACACTATGATTCAAAGCTGGGTGATATCTCATCCAGGTGTGTAAACACTATGATTCAAAGCTGGGTGATATCTCATCCAGGTGTGTAAACACTATGATTCAAAGCTGGGTGATATCTCATCCAGGTGTGTAAACACTATGATTCAAAGCTGGGTGATAACTCACCCAGGTGCATAAACACTATGATTCAAAGCTGGGTGATATCTCATCCAGGTGTGTAAACGCTATGATTCAAAGCTAGGTGATATCTCATCCAGGTGCATAAACACTATGATTCAAAGCTGGGTGATATCTCATCCAGGTGTGTAAACACTATGATTCAAAGCTGGGTGATAACTCATCCAGGTGCATAAACACTATAATTCAAACCTGGCTGATGATGTCTGCGCCACTGACACACATCCATAGAACTCAGTGTGCATTTTTATAGTAGTCATTACATTCTGGTGAATATCTGCTACTATAGTTGATGCCTATATCAGATATGTAGTTAAAGAGCCATTTACTTTCCCACCTAAGTTACTGTTACCGTCATCACAGACAATATTTTCATAACTCGTCACGTACCTTGTTTTAAGAAGAAACAAAGGGCAACTATAGCGACCAGCATATTGTTGACTTTTGCAAAACGCATACATTTTTAAGCACAGGAATGCCTATTTGACAAGATGTTAATCATCTTATTATACTCTTTAATTAATGACTGGAGAAAGCAATAAGGACTGTACAGAACAAAAATATTACCTGGAAACAATGCATACATTTTTTTTTTCTGACAGACTGTACAGCAGCTTTACATATTAATACAGAATATTCTTCAGAACAAAACTTGGTAAAGAATTATTTCAAAACTGCAAATGTAATAAGTTTCTTACCCAATTCTCTTCCCATCTTAGGAATAGAATGCCTCTGAAGATTAATAAAAACACCTCATTGATCATCTTCTATGCATAGTGCAAATGATCTTATGTTAACAAGGAACTAGTCAGCTCTTATATCTACAAGGTAAGTGTGGCTGCGCTTCTTAATGTCTCTCCAGCATCAGGCTTAGAACTATACAAAGGTCAGTGAACCTAAACGTCCATCATTTATCTACATGGAAAACCTGTAACTCATAATAAAAACTCATGACATTCATGACATGATCCATAGCTCAACAGTTTCCCCAGAAAAGGAGATAATTTGGCTGAACTCCAGCAGTTCTTGCAGGGACCCCACAAAGTTTTCCTGACATTGTCACCCAGCTTCAGATAAACAAAGCATGTATAGCAAATCAGGCAGGATTTAGTAGTCAAAGTATCTGAAGAGCTAGCATCACAAATCTGCAATACTACCTGGCTCTTGGGCACAGGGGACAGATTCCCAGATAGTATTACTACACTTCCAAAAGAAGAGCAAAATAAAAAGTCATCGGCTTACTCTGTAATTGACTAACCACTGCATGGCAGCCAGTCCACAGCACCCAGCTTTTCAAGTGAAGAGCAAAAAAAAATAAATACAGAACTCAAGTGACTTTCTACACCAGCATTTTGGTACAGAAAAAAACTGTGTTGCTCTGAATTGCGCCCTCTAAGTAAGACTTTGCACATAGGGCAGTTACCCATGTGCCTTATACTTGCTATGCCACTGTGTAAATGATATAGCCAAAGAAACTTCTGTTCCTCCTGTTAATTTCTGCTAATATCAGTTTTGTTTGCTTAATTTGTGCCTTTGCTGCCCTCATCTATTTTTTCTGCCCCTCAGCTTACCTGTTTGCATGGTTCCTCTTCCACTTCCCCGCCTGCCCTCTACCTCTTGACTACCTTATATTTTGCTTTAACCACTAGCCACACTTCATTCTGTAATCACAGGGACCTTTTCCTATTCCTGCCTCTTCTTCAAGCTCTTTTCCATAATGTTACAACATTTCTCACCCATTAATTCATTCCAGTACTTTACTTACTCCCTCATACTAACCCCAGTTCCTTAGATGGTCTCAAGCCCTCTCCCCCATCCTGCTGCCCATAGACTACTCCCCAGAAATCTGACACATTCTTTCATAGTCCTTGTGTTCTTAATCCTTTTCCACTCTAAGTTATACATTGGCATGATCACTGTTGGCTAATTACTGCTCTACCATGCCACCTCTGTCCCCCTCCCCCTTGGTAAGGTCCAGAGCCACAGTTATATCCTTATTTTACCATTCCACACCAGATGACTGAGCCCATCATGGACAAGATCTTAACCAGTTCCTGCTTCCTCTATGTCATGTGGTATGCAAACTCTACTCTTTTTGTTTAACATTCGGTTTCCATTTGACTATAACCCTCTTCCTTCTCTCCCACTCCTTTATTCTGCCCAAAAGTCTATCAACCTACACCCTTGACATGTGTGAGAATTATACACTGTTTTGATTTGAACATGCTCCCTTATTCCTCTACTTTAACTATCAGTTTGATTAACATAGGGTCTAACCCAGCTCACTCCCTTCCTCACATCATGGAATACTCTTTTTATCCTCTCTGGCCTAATATATTAGACCATACTTTATAGTCAGCACTGCTTCACACCAATCCTGTCCTGATTTCCATTCCTGAACATGTTATACATGATCCCTTCATGTCCCCCTTCCTCTTGTCATTGGCCTATGTTTCTATGATGCATACAATATTCCACTTCCCTTCTGCACCACTGTCTGCATCCCTTCAACTTCCTATCTGAACTCCTTGCACTGTGTAGTAATGCTACCCAGATGTGCTGAAATTCACTTTTGTTGGTTCACCTTGTTCTGCTTCATAAGCTACTCAATCTTCTGTGTCTGTGACCTCTTCCTCTCTTTCATCTTAACTAAAAGATACAGTCATTGAAATAAGCATTTCCTGGCTATCTATGTGAACTGCTGTCCCTCCTGAGCTGTGATGGAACCTGTAACTGGTACAAAGCTGGTCTATCTGACAGGTCTCTCCCAATTCTAGCGTTAATACCAGGGCACCTCCCTTGGTCCCTGTTACTGCCAGTTGTTATATTCCTTAACCCTGCCCTTCTTCAGTGTGCAGGCTAATGGCTGTTATAATATTTATAAAAAATTGTACCTCTAACTCATATCTGAATTAAAATTGTTTGGTTCCCCTTGGGACATCACTGTCACTGGCCCAGCCCCCAATGTCCCACATCCATGCCACATCTACCAACTTGTCGACTAACCCCTGGAATTACTTATGTATCACTGGGGCAGGTTGTGGATCCTAAAGGCATTTTAGGGCTCAGCCGTGTCTGCTTCATCTTTTTTTTTTCTTTCAGATGCCCCACCTACTCCCAGCCCCACCTCCCATGCTCATTGATTCATCTAAGTACAACTACCAACTCTGGACAATGCTTCCTCTAAAGAAGAATCATTAACAAATGTCCTCCCACCTAGAATGGGCACACCCATCCCCCCATGCTGCTCTGTCAGTCACCCTGGCCCACTGATCAAATCCAGGCCAACTGGGCCATTGTTAGGGTATTATCCCTGTAAACCACTGGAGAATCTCTTCCGACCCATATTTTGATAACTCTTTTATCTCCTTTGCCCTGCTTGCTACCACCTCAACTGCCTCCTCTGAAAGTCGTTGCTGCCTGTGTGAACAACTTCTGTTCACTGCTCCCATTGTGTCTTCCTCCAAAGTCTCATTAAGTCTGTGCCCCAAGACCAGTTTCACCATAAATTGGTATCCCATGTATCTCCTGCCAATATTCTTAATCCATGTGTTGACTGATTCTTCAGGATATGTGAGGAAACCATAGTACATGGAAAAAGACCCACGTGAAAACAGGGAGAATATGCAGACTCCACAAGGAGTGCACCAGAGCTGATAACTGAACCAGAAAACCTCCTCCTCCTATGAGGTGACAGTGCTGCACACTGTGCCATTGTGCAACCCCCAATAAATATAATTCCACATAAAACAACATAAAAACACACACAAAATGGAATAAATAAATGGTAAAACAAAACCACAGCAACTAATAACATTTACATTTGTTATACACATGACAAACACGAAGACCTAATGACCAACAAATATTGGCATCATCTAGAGAAGACAGCAACTAAAACAAGTACACAACACCACAAAAAATATGGGTCTATATTAGTTTGCCAAAACTTTTTTCAGTGAACACCTATTCATTGACACATATCACTTCTGCGATTTGCTTAATTTTCCAAGGGCAATGAAGTAGTTGGCCAGCTACACAACTTTGCCCTTTTTCCACTGTAGTGCAATCTCAGAGTTGGGATATATAGTTAGGGAGGGCATAGGGGTTGTGGCTCCCCACTTGGGTGGATTTGATTTAGTTAGTTGTGGGTTCCATTGTGCTGCAGGCCAATTGTTTCATTGCCCTTGGAAAATTCAGCAAATTGCAGAAGTGATTTTCGCTGAATATGTGTCGACGAAGAGGTATTCACTGAAAATAACTTTTAGCAAACTAATATAGACCCTTCCACATATGAAAAAGAGCTATTTACACTTTTTTTCCCCCACAGGTAGAGAAAATGCAGCACAATATAAATATCAAAAAAGAAAACAGAAGAAAGAAATTGAAGAAAACATAAGAAAGAATAAAAATATATACCAAAAAATTAATAAATTGGTAAAAAGGGAAAATTATGCCAAATAAAAAGCATTCGAAGCAAGTAAAGAATGAATAAATGAAGAAGCAACAAAGAACTGCATAAACCCGAGAAATAAAAAAAAAACATTACAAACAAAACAAATAGCATGGGTTTCAGAAAAGAAAAGGAAAGAACTTAAGATAAATTTAACTATGGCTTTTTTTACCCAGTCAACAAATTCAAAATACTGGCAAAGCCCTCCTGCTCACCTAAATAATGCATGCTAACTACATACATCTGCAATCCTAACCCTATATCATACCTTAAAAATAACCATTTTGCAACACTAGCACTATTGAGACAAATTTAAACTAATATTATGGAGGGGTTTTAGTGTACAGATATCAAAAGGAAATTGTTTCCCTTTTATCATCATTTGTAGGTTAATAGTTAGGGAGTTTTAGTAATACAAATGTTCAAACTGTTTTTGCCAATATTTTGTATTCAGCATCTGTATAGTTTAATCATTCATAATATGCATTATTAGATCTTTAGTTTTCATTTTCTAGTCTGCTATTTTAGTTGAGCAGCACACCTTAAGAATTACCATTGGGTTCTACATGAAAATTTCAAAGCAGAGAAAGTAATCTCCTTAGGTGAATTTTTAATTATGAAAGCAAAAAGTAACCTACTGAAATGCAACCTAGAATTTATAATTAAGGGATAGAATAACAAGGGGAGTTTGCCCCCACCCCTTGAAAACTGATTTTAGTTTTGTTTTTATTGAAAATTTCAGTTTTACAAAATAGTGTTGGGTTAATATTTTAAAGTTAAGTTCATCTACACTATAACTCACCACTCAGTTTATTTTGGGGTGGATAACAGTTGCATAGATAAAGAGACAAGAGGAAGTAGGTCAACACCCCATTACAAATTTTATTGCAGGAAGGATCTGTCATAATTCACAATAGCAATTCTAATTTAAAGTGGGAAAGACATTCCTGTGAGAGAAAAACAAGAGGGTAGAAAGAATCCTGGCCCAAATCAGAGTCTCTTCAAACTCAGTGAAAGATACTTCGAGTTACTTATGCCAGGCTTTGGAGCCTATGCACCTTCAACCACCTCCACCACAATCATATACATCTATATAGATGTGTGTGTGTGTGTGTGTGTGTGTGTGTGTGTGTGTGTGTGTGTGTGTGTGTGTGTGTGTGTGTGTGTGTGTGTATATATATATATATATATATATATATATATATATATATATATATATATATATATATATATATATATATATATATATATATATATATATATATATATATATATATAGGTTCCCTATTAGCTGATCAAAGATGCATTCTTTCAAATGTATCTTGATCGAATTTTATAGAGCGAAATAGCAAAATACTGAAGTGGCATATAAGCAAATTCTTCTCCTGGGAAAGAAATCGCTTGGCCACCTTCAGTATTTTGCCTTCTTCGTTACTGTAGTGTGCTCTCAGAGTTGGTATATTTAAGTAGGGCAGTATGGGGGGGCAAAGCCTCCCACATTAGAAATAGTTTGTGGTGTGCATGTGTTGTGTTTCTGCTTCTTGGAACAGCAATTTTTTTTTCCCCTGGGAAAAAAAAATCACAGTTCTGAGTGTTCAAGATTGAAAGCTTTCGCTTACATGGAGTCGATGAATCAGCGTTCGCTTTTCTAAGCATTCGATGAGTCAATATAGACCCTACATATATATATATATATATATATATATATATATATATATATATATATATATATATATATATATATATATATATATATAAACAACATATATATAAAAGCAGAAAAATCTAAATATTTTGAACCCCTGTCAATGTACACATAGTAACTATGCCAGTAAGGACTCCCTGTTAAGAAGAGCAAACAACAACTTTCACATCCCATTTACAAGTGACAGCCCAACTGCTTTCCCATTCTGTTCATTAATTCCCTTGATGTTGGATGCTAGGGCCCAGTTCATCATATTGTGCGATACTTGACTTTTTGCTGGATAATGCAGTACCAGTTGATGATCTCCCCCACCCAAGGCTGCTGATGGTTTACACAGAAGACAGTGAAAGTTCTTTCTGCACATGCGTATATTATTCATGACTTGATGTGACTGAGTTTGTTGGTGACATGCTGCCAATATCAGCAACAGAGACACAGATATTTAATTTATGATTTGCTAACTGGTAAATAAGCTAAGTCCACAGTGTCCTTGGGTTACAACATAACTGTAAATATAATGTGTATATATATATATATATATATATATATATATATATATATATAGATATACACAGTTTGGTCTAACCAATCAACCTGCATGTTTTGAGGAGATGGGGGAAATAAAAGCACCCAGTCAAGCCCAGGCAAACATGGTGAGAACATACAAACTCCACAGAAACAGTGGTTAGAAGTCAAGACTCAACAGCAGACCCTGGAGCTGGGAGGCAGAGGTCCTAAAACTAATATACTTCTCTACCCAGAGATAAGAGTGTAGTTTACCTTGCCTTAAGCCACATGGTCACTACAGTTGTACTGAGTACAACGATCTTCCTACAATTAAAAGTTACAGTATTTACCAGCAGGATTCTTGTTATAGTGGACTCATTCTGTTTACTTGTAGTGTATTAGTATCAACAATGAAAATGTACTTTAAAAATAAGCATGGTATAGTGCTTTCAAGTCACCCACATCCAGATATAACACTTGCAATGTTCAGCAGAGAACTAAAAAGCAGCAACAAGAATGCCAATCAGAATCTGGGTCAGTTCTCCAAGTTTTGAGTTGGACACAGTATTTACAATTTGAAGTAACGGTGCAAAAATAAAATCCGTAGTGGATTTGCAGTTCAGACTAATTGCATACAAGAATTTTAAGAGCTGGAAGAAGTAAATAATAAACAGAAACACTGTATTGATAAATCTGCATCACTAGTCTAGGCTGTGGCTCTCTGCCAAAATAAATGAGTTCCTTCAGGGGTTCGAAACCTGTGGAGCATCATTTTAAGGCTGTAAGTTGTTGCTTCTGTAATAAAGACAAATACACAGGACAAGGACTGGTATGGCTCATTTCCCAGATCTAGGTATATTTCTCAAAACAAAAGTTAAACACACTATCTATTGTCATAGTAACAGACGTTCCTTGTTTGTCAGAATGTTTTGAATCTGCGTTCAGGATGCAGCCTCCTAATTAGTAAAGGAGAAATTTCATACTGCCACATCATAAAGTTATTTTAAGGGATTTATCCTTTTCATATTGCACAGATGGAAACTTTTTAGTTCTTCCTTAGATGTAGCTGTATGTAAACATAGTTACCTAACAGAACAGAAACAGTTCTCTCATCGGTAGAACCACTTCGTATTACGTAAGTTTGCCTCAGGCAATTAGAAGAGTTAACAGTTCCTTCAATTTAAGCTGTTGTACTAACATCATTTAAAGTTGCTTATGCAAAGCAGTATTATTTAATTTGCAGGTCAGTTTCTACACCTGATATCAGAGTGCAGTTGAAGTACTTCTTGTTAATATTGAGATAGGAGTAGAAATGGGAAGGCCATCAATCCCATTAATTTTCCAATTTCTATAAACATCTAATCTAGTTTACTGTCTAGACAATTTAATTGTACAATGTCCTCTTAAACACATCCGCATTTATGTTCAGTATACCAAAGATAAATGCAAACTAGAAAGTAAAACACTATATATATATATATATATATATATATATATATATATATAGTTACAAAAAAGTGGACTTTGAAGAAAAGGCAGTTGCTAACAGATTTACTTTATACTGAACTCTAGTGTTTTTTAAAAGTTAACATGCTATACCTTCTCTCTATCCCCTCATAAAATATGAGTTTATATACTTTACCTATGAAAATAAAGTGCAGTTGTGTAAGTAAGCCTGACCTAATATTAAATGTTTGAATGATCACTGCTACAGTAGCCTTGGCTATATGGGTTATCTCCTGCCAAAGATATAACATCTAGCCAGCTTCCAAAGCTTCAGGGCACCATCCTCTCTCCCTCTCTCTCTCTCTCTCTCACCATTAGGCAGCTCAAGCTGAGCTGTCTAAATTCACAGGTTTGAGCACCAAGCCCTTCAGAGTTTTCATGCCAATGATAGGGGGGGGGGGGGCTGAGCCCTGAGAGGACAAAGCTATAAGTAAATATAAATATAAATTTATATATATATATATATATATATATATATATGGCAAAATCAAAAAGCACAAAGGGGGATGGAGGGAGAGAGCAGCTACTGCAGAAGTGATCACTTGAACATCTACTGTTATGCTAACTTTACTTACACAACTGTACTATGTTCATCATATTGATCACTGCTAGAGTAGCCTTAGCTGTACGGGGAGATTAACTTAGCTCAGTACATTTGGGAGGGAGAAGGGTAAGGATTCAGGAGCCCCTGGAGAATGGTCCAAGCAAAGCCTGATCTAGACCTAGAGAAGGAATCAAGCTTGTAGTGGTCTGTAAAAGTATGTACACAGGACCAAGCACCTGCTTCTAGAATACTTTTAAAATCCAACCCTTTCTATATAGCCAAAGAAGAAGCCAAGGCCCTGGTAGAGTTTGCCTTGACCCTGCCTGGAATAGTTTTGCTTGGTGACAATAACAAAATGTAATAGTCTGTTTTGGCACAGATTGTCTCTTCTTACCTTCACAAGACATAAATAACTGATCTGCACATACAAAAAAAAATTGTTCTGTCAAGATAGTACCTGAGCTGCATGTAGACATCCAAGGTATGGAATATCCTGTCTCCCTCATTTTTGTGTTCATTAAAGAAAACAGGGAGATGGATAGTTTGTTTTAAAGTAAACTCAGTTACCATTTTAAGCATAAAAGGATTAGTTCTCAAAGAAACACTGCCTCTATAGAAAATGAGATAGGGTTGACTCACCATAAGAACTTGCAGATTACATACTCTTCTTGCAGAGGTCAGAGCAATCAGTAAAGCTGTTTTCCATGTTAAAAACCTCATGTCAGCCATATGAGTTGGTTCAATCGGAGCAAATGTTAGCTTCTCTAACACAAAATTAAGATCTCATGGAGGAACTATAGATTTTTTTGGCGGTCTCTTATGGAAAACCCCTTTCAAAAATATTTTGACAAGAGAATGTCTTGAAAGATGAGGATCCATATTCAAACATGCAGAAATGGCTGATAAATGAACCTTGATGGAAGAGAAAAAAATGCCAAAGGACAGTAAACCACACAAATATTGTAAAACCATAGAAGCACTAGCCCTGAATGGGTTCTGGTTATGCTGTTGACACCAGAGGTGAAAACATATTGGACCTGGTCAGCACCAACATGGGCGACAAGTGTTCGTCACCGGAGGTCAGCTCATCACTGGTTAGATCAGACCATAAGCTAATCACTCTGAATGTCCACACCACATCACCAACTCCAACCAAGGAAACCACAGTGAAAAACTTTTCTATAGCAACCTTCACCTTACTTAAGACAGAGGTGGTAAGTTTCAGAGCCCCCATGCTAAAGGATAACAGTGTCCAAGATGCAGGAACCTTTACAAATGCACTCTATGAGCACCTACAAGGATGCATGGATCATGCCATCCCTAGCAAAACCAAGACTCACTCCCCTAAGAGAAGGAAACCAGTCTGGTAGACCCCTGCCATAAACAGGCTATACAATAAAAGGAGGAAACTAGATCAGAAAAAAAGCAAATCCCAAGAAGGAAAGACATCCCTGATCAGTATCAGTGAGAAACTAAGGTCCCTCATAAAATCCTCCAAGGCTAACTTCGAAAGAAACATAGCCAAGTATTCGAAAGATAACTACAAAGCCTTCTTTAGCTATGTCAAGAATCTAAGTGGCAACTCACAGATATGCTCTGAGCTAGTGCAAAATTGCACAAAATATACTGAACCCACTGATATTGCCAACATCCTGGCTGATAGATTTAGTGCAAACTTCACTCCCTCTCACCCCCAAAAGGGCCCACAACAATACCGGAAAAGTGTAGTGTCCTGGAAATCACAGACGCACAGGTGAAAACAGCCCTTTCAAAAGGCAAAAGCACAGCGTCAATGGGGCCAGATGGTGTCCCAGGCTGCGTCTTGCATGAACTACAGAATGAACTAACCCCCCCCACCTAAACACACTGTTCAACCTCAGCCTCTCCACAGGCTACATGCCCATAGAATGGCACACAACAACAGTTATTCCACTCCACAAAGGAGGGGCCACAACTGACCCTGGTAACTATTACTCCATAAGCCTGACTAGCCTGGTCTGCAAGGCTATGGAGCGCATCATCATGGAACTCATTAACAAAGACATTGGGAACCTCCAAACACTTGACCTGACCCAGTTCAGCTTTGTTAAGGGCAGATCATGCCTACTAAACCTGGTTGACTTCTTCGAGACAGTCACCAAGGCCTTAGATGAGGGGAAGGAGTTCACACAGCCTACCTTGACCTTGCCAAGGCTTTTGACACCATTCCCAACTTTGAATTATAGAAAAACTCACCAGCCTGAACATAAACCCCTATGTCACGAGATGGGTTGCCAACTGGCTTACACACAGAACTCACATGGTAAGAATAGTGGGTTCCAGGTCCAACTCTAAACCAGTCACAAGTGGTGTCCCACAAGGCTCAGTCCTGAGACCCCTACTGTTCGGCATATACTTGTCAGAAGTACAGGCAAACACAGGAGGACTATGGCTAACCAAGTTCGCCAATGACTGCAAACTGGGAGCCATAACTGACTCTTTGGCTGACACGGACATTCTCCAAAAGGGCCTTACTGAGAAGGACACCTGGTGTCAAAGTCATGGTCTCAAGCTAAATGCCAAAAAATGCGTAGTCATCCCATTTGTGAAAAACAAAACACCCATGAATTACCACATAGGTGGCAGTCCCCTTAATACAGAAGAGGTAATAAGAGATCTGGGGACCCAGGTAGATAGTAATCTCTCCTTTGACAATCATATTGCCAAAGTAGCTAGGAAATCCTTTTATGTAGCCCATCTAATTACTAAAGGGTTCACATCTAGAAATAAAGAGGTTATAGTGCCCCTCTACTCGTCACTCATCAGACCCATCATAGAGTACAATGCCCCATTTGGGATGCACCTCACAAGACACTTCCAACAGCTGGAAAGACAACAAAAGTACCTCACCAAGAGGATTACTGGCCTGAAACATATGTCCTATGCAGCCCGACTGGAAAAACTCCAACTGTACTCAGTCGCATATCACTTACTCAGAGGTGATCTCTGCTTGACTTACAAAGCCATGTCCAATTCAAAATTGATGGACATGCTCAACCTATAGAAATCCAAGTCACTGTGAGCCACTCACTCTAGTGAGCTAAACCTCACCACAACAATAAATAGAACATGCTGGAGGGATAGATTTCTGTCACAGAGACTCCCCATGCTTTGGAACAAAATTCCAAACTACATTAGGCAGAGCCCCTCAATAACACTCTTCAAGAGAAACCTTGATGAGTGGATGGGTAACAGAAAATACACCCCTGGGATTACTTCATTGGCTCTTCTTGACAGAGGCACAGTTAATTAATCAATGGGGTGGTGAAAGCTGACACACTCTGGTTAGACTTATAAATGCCCTCGGGCAGATAGCCTAGTACCTACCTATGAACCTATGAACCACCAAGAAAACCTTTTCCATTTGCTAATATATGATCATTTAGTTGTAGTTATTCTTGCCTCCTTTAGTACCTGCTGCACATTCTGAATAAACAGGTATCTAAAGGGAATTAACATCCTAGCATCCAAACAGTCAGTTGAAGTTGATTGGGTTTAGGTGTATTACACACCCCTGTTTTTGTGTGAGTAGAGCCATTCTTTGTTAGAGTTTGTGTTAATTGCCCCTGTTCATTTCCAAAAAGAAGGGAGAACCACTGTTGCCTGGGCCAGAAGGAAGTCACTACAATGATTCTGGGGGATTCCTTCTGAATCTTCAGAAGTACCCTGGATATCACTGAAACGGGTGGAAAATTATACAGTAACATTCCTGTCCAAGGAAAAGAAAAGACATCTGTCTTCCATGCCTTGCATGAATTCCTGGAACAGAATTCTACCTGATGAATGTTTAAAGAGGAGGCAAAGAAGTCTACTTGAAGAACTTTCCACAGATGGATCAAATCATGGAAGACCCCCAATCTAGTTTCCATTCATGAGGGTCTGTCTTTGTCCTGCTCATGTTGTCTGCTACACAACTTTGCTCTGACAGGATGTCCTGTACAGTAAGATTGTGTGGTGAAGATATACCCCATCCTAAAATAGTCTGCAAAGGGGGTAAGATCTTATTCCCCTTGCTTATTGATGTACCACATGACTGTAGTATTGTCTGTGACAACTTGAAGAGGTCCCAGGGACCAAAGATGATTTACAAAGTTGAGTGCCTTGATCAGCGAACGCATCTGTTTTATATTTATGCATCTGTCCTTTGTGTCCCAAACACCTTGCACTGTTATCCCTCCAGAAAATGTTCCCAAAGCAAAGTCCAAGACGTCTGTCAAGCTGACTGCTCTGAAGCAGGAGGGGACAAAGGGATACCAAGATTTAGGGGTATTTGCTGTCTTCATCATGTGATTTCTCTTCTAACAATCCCCAGAAATGGGATTTGAAAAGATAATGGGTGTTGGTGCTAGAATCAAAGACACTTCAGATACCATTTTATCTTTTTCTTGTGGAGTCCTACCAGGGGTATCATGAGAATCATAGTTGCCATGAGATCCAAAATCCTGAGGTATCCCCTTGCAGGGCCCAAAGTCTGAGGGGAAAACCCTAGAAATAGGTTTAGGTATAGATCTATTTTTTTTTTTTTTTTTGTGCAAGCAAATCTCTTTGAACTGATGTGTCTAACAGACACCCCAGGAATACAGTCCCATGTGAAGCAGTTGTAAAAGACTGTTGGAATCCCAGCTTGTGTCAGAGATCTCTCACTCAAGTAAGAGATTCCTGACACTTTGAAAAAGACTCTGCAAAGATAAGCAAGTTGTCTAAATATCAAAAAATGTGGATACCCTAGAACCTTCAATGTGCTATAACTGTAGCGCAACACTTTGTGAAGACTATTGGCACAGTGGAAAGTTCAAATTGGTAAGGCCATGAACTGATAATCCAGATACACAGAAGCTTAAGAAATGGCTGAAGTCTGAATGAATAGGGATGTGATGATAAGCATCTTTTAAATCTAGTGTTACAAGAAAACTTAAATGAGGAGGAAGAGGTAACAGCATTTTGAACTTAGGCACTATCACAAAATGGTTTAGGAAGAAACATCCAGAACTGATCTCCTAGCACTTTCTACCTTTCACACCAAAAACATCCTTAAATAAAAACGTTTCCCAACCTGGGAAGGTGAAACTGGCTCTATCATTCACTGAGACAACATGTGCTGAAGGACAGGAAGAAATATATGAGTCTGATCTGGTGGATGAGGAATACCCTCTGGAAAGGAGGAATTTCCTCCGACTGCCATCTGTAACTTTGATGAATAATCTTATGAACCCACTTGTCTGAAACTACCTGTTGCCAAATAGAAAAGTGGAGATTCAAACTTCTGAAAGGGGAAAAGGGACTGCCAGGTGAGAGGAGGATAAAGTCCCTTAAATAGTCATTCTGACTTGGACTGTTCTTGGTTTTGGGGGCGGGTCCCTGTATTCTTTTTGGAACCCCCTTGCCATTTCTAATTAAACTTCTGTTTACCAGCATTTTGCTGTGACTGTTTATTTTATTTCTTGCCAAAGATGGAAGAGAGCTTAGGGAATCCCTTAGTAAATTTAGAAAAGAAGGGCTGAAAAATCGTAGGGATTCCCTGAATCAGCTCATCACTCTCATCACAGTTTTTGATAACCTATGCAGCAGAGGGACCAAAAACTAACTCTTATCTAAGGGAGAATTTAAATCTCATTTTTTGCATCATCTTTCAGGTTCTGAGAATGCTGCCAGGTAAACCTCCTCAAACAGTACCAGTGACCATTGCTCTGTAAAAAGTATGGAGTCCTATACACACTTTAAACAATAAGTTGTAAGATGAAAACAGTAGAAATTAAAACCATTTTTAAAGTAGATTTTTCCACATAAGAAGAAACTGCAGACACAACATTCCTCATTTTCACAATTAGTCAAAATAAACATTAACATATGAGCCTGACATTTCAAAAATTCTGAAAATCAAAGTTGCAGAAGCATACACCATTTTCCTACATACATATCAATTATTTTCCTGTCTTTGTTAAAAAGTTAAAGACTGGAATTAACAAAATGTTTAGCTGTAGTAGGATTAACTAAAGCTATAGCTGCTGGGTCAGGTTTGGGATGAGTGTATAAAAACTTAAAAAACTGATGAATTTTATACAATCTATTTGCCTTTTTAGGGTCAGCAGGATGACTGTCAGCAAAATTGCTGGCAGTAACCTAAATATCCTCTAAAGCCAACAGCATTGGAGGAATGGGTGAAGGTTCTAGAAGTTCCATCTGCAACAGCTCATAGCATTTTCTGAGAGACTGTAAAACTTCAGTGTTCTTCCACTGAAAACACTGGCATATTCTGGAAATAGTCTCAGAGAAAGAGAACCCCTTACAGGGAGAATCAGATTCTGTGAACGCCTCTGAGTCCAAATCAGAATACTGAGGAAAAAGCCTTGCATCTGTCCCTTGATCTTGCTGTTCAGATTTAGATTCTTGAATCTCTTCAAGAAAAGTGACATCTGCCTTTCTTTCACCAGAAACCACATTATAAGAAGAGTCAATAGACTGAAATAAATCCTGAGTTAAATCTAATAAACTTTTTTTTTGTTTAGCAAAATTGGAGGAGGAGGAGTAGATATACATGTAGTTTTCTGTTTCTTTTTGACAGGAATAATTGGGCCAACAGGGATATTAATAGCAGCACCAGTTTTTCTAGCAATGTGTACAGCATTCTGACTAAACAGGGAAGCCATCCCTGTTCTCTATCCCGGTATTGGCAAGAGTGGCTCTTTCTTGCCCACTGAGGGGACCCTAACATCCATCTCCACAGAGTACATGGATAACCTCCAGTCCATAGTGGCTGTAGGTACTACAAGAGGGCAATATGTGGTAAAATATGAGTGGTAGTCTCAGCAGAGTCACTCACCTGACACTGAGGTAAATGGCTAGCCTGCTTATCTTTTTCTTTTTCTTTTTGTTGTTTGGAAGAATGACGACCATGGGATCAGTAGTTTGTTCTATGGTCAAGTTGAAAATGGTTTCTCTTTCCTTAGGAAAACAAGCAGCATATGAAGGTAAAAATTTAAAGTTGTAAATTGTCACTTTTTTTTAAAAAAAAAACACAGCAAAAAGAACTTTAATACACTTTGACAACCCCCAAAATTTAAATAAACACACTTTCTTCACAGAAAAATAATGGGTTCAACTACTTTAAACAAATTTTAAACTGACAGTAAAAAATTGCTCTCCCATTTAAAAGTATAGTTATGTCTTGTGACACTCCATCAAAGCATAAATTCTTACAGATTTAAACAACACATGTTTTTATGTGAAAGGTTTTCCCTCAAAGGGAACTTATCTGCCCAGCAAAGGAACAGCACAAGCAGAGTGTTGATCCTCAAAAGACCACACTGGGTAGTTATCATCAATGGCAGGAAAACTCTGAAGTGTTTGGTACTCAAAGCTGTACATTTAGGCAGCTCAGCTCAAGCTACTTAATGGTTTGAGCACATGGAAGGTGCCCTGAAGCTTTGGAAGCTGACCATCTGTAATATCTTTGGCATAATATAACCCATAGAGCTAAGGGTACTGCAGCAATGACCAATGTGATGAACATCCTTAGTAGCTGTAAGTACCATAACAATTCCAGAAGCAGCTACAGTAGAAATAGACATATGCTGAAATAAATATCAAGGCCTTCCCCTTATCACCCTCTGCATCCCCACAAGGCATACCTAATATTCAGAGAAACCCTCCTAATACTAGGTGGTATAAGCATAGGCTGGTCCTCCACAACTCATTCGTTGCAAAAAAATAATACATTTATGAACCAGTGTGGCTTACAGCAACTCATTACAAAGTAGAACTGACAAAACAACCACAAAACAATCCATTCTAGGTTCTATGTTTTTATTCTAACCACTTGTGTTTGGACATTTAGGACCCAATCAACTAATTCTTGGTTACATTTAGAGAAACTGTTGTGCTGCTTGACATTTCTGTGAATTACAAGTTTCTTTAGGAAATGTCACTATGTATGAACTTCTGTCAAACATACGACAAAAAGGCAGGAACAATCACATTAATAAGTATATACTGATGGTAAAGGAAAACAGCCAGAGGAATTAACTCAGGACCTAGTACTCCTATTCTTTTTGTATCTTTCCTTCTCAGCAGCGCATACTTTAATTTCCACTTAAGCCTGTACAACCTTGTCAGAGTCGATGAAATGACCCAAGTCATATCAATTCATGATTATCAATGACACCACCTCACAAACACCATGAGCAACTATAATATAGTAATTGAGATGGTACTTTATTTTGATTTTACATTAGTTGAGAAGGTACTTTATTTTATTTTACATCTGTTAACCAGGAAAGTACACTGGTCCTAAGGCATGATCCAGGCCTGGTAGACAAGCATTACTCGAATGAAAGAAAGTTATAACAGGGATTTATTATCTTCCAACAGGAGACATTTTGAAAAATGTTGTATAAGTAATATATCTAGGTGTCTTTGTTGTCCTAAATGCTAGTGTGAGCATAGGACACAAATAACATAAGTGATATTTGCACAAATTGCCTCCAAAACCAAACCAGTTTTAAATGGGAGTGATCCCATAACTAGCCATCATTCCATGATTTCATAAGATACTGTTTTATTATATGGAAAATATATGGCTAATCGCAATATGATTGGATTGCCAGACTATGAAAAAATATGTGGTAAGTAGGAAGGCAAGGACAATAGGACAGAGGTGTAACAAGTTTGCAGCTTATATTTACATGAGTTTGTCTGCTAATACAGAGATGATCTATTTAGAAATTAAGATCTGTGAGGAAAAAATGTAAGCATCCACCCTTTTGTGACTTTCTTTGGCTAAAACATCAGAAATCAGGGCTGCAGTTTTGTCAAGTCACCTGGAAATTCAGTTCCATAATTCTGCTGCTACCTAAATTAATATTACCAAGTCGAGCTGTTTCAGTTTTTCACGCTCAGTGAAAGCATTTCCACAGCTGGAGTCTGCACAGAGGAATAAAGTTAAATAATGTTTATCCCTCTCAGGAGCCTGCTTTGAAGGCAATTTCTGCACTGAGCAGCACAGCAAACTGTGTAGACATCACACTGGAGTACAGATATTTGCCTTAATGTGCACCTGCAATGATGGTTGTTAATTAGTTACACAAGCAAGCCTATAAACCAAATTAATATGCTACATATTTAATTTGGTAGCAGAAAATGGATACTACCTGTGTTTCCATGGCCTCTTCACTTTTAGCACCCCCCCCCCCACACACACACACACACACACACACACATTTCCTCAGAGAAAATTTACAGTAAATGCTGTAAGAAGCAGACTTTGTTCACACAAATCACAAATACCTTTACTATGAATACCTTGCTACAGCTGTTTAATGAATTATTATCAGTACACACCAGGATAAAGTTGAGTAAAGCTGCAATACCAATTACGAAAATGTTCACACAGGACAGACACTCATGTTATTAATCACTTTAAAACATTATAGGCATATTATAGCTGCTTAAAAACATACCAGATGCTTCCTTAAATGACTTTTTCAGAATATTTTTCAAGTAAAATAAAAATTAACACCAAGTAAAAGACCTTCTCATTAATGCATGGTTAGTGGTGTAAACAAAACTGAGATTATGGTCCAATGTAAATATATCCCTCTTAGGGTTAAAGTTATCCATATAATATACTAAGTAAATCATAGTATAGGTACATTGCAGCTTTCTGTTTTGGACCATGGATAAAATAGCTATAACGCATAGTATATGGGTTGTTGAATTCAAAATACTATCTCTCCAGCATACCAGATATAGAAAGACTTAGCTGCTGGAGTAAAATGTGTTTGAGTGAGGAATGACACTGTTTGACATATGGATGACTTTCATAGGCCACTGAACTAACTGCGCATGGTAATGAGCATACATTTGGCAGCTGGTACATATAACACTGTACACAGCACTGGCACAGGAGAAGATCTACAATGACATAGTAGGACAGGCATCCCAAAGTGAGGCATACAGTATGGCAGTTTGTGTACCCATTAGGTTCCTCCCTATCACATCTGCAAGATGCATTAACATGAGTCCCAACACTTCAAAAACTGTGAATTATACAGAAGGTCAGTGAATTCCAGAACTTCCAGTTATACTTTTCAAGAAGACCCCCAATATGGAGGAGAGGGCATTGTGCACTCCACACTGCTGCTATTTATACACACTATCCCTGAGATTTGTGTACCTCTAAATATGGGGAATACACAATGATACCACATTCTCAGAGTTAGTACATATTGCCTTATTTCTCCTTATTTTTCCACTTTTCCATTTCCAGGTGTTGCCATTATTGTCCTCAGGTATTTAAAAGGTATGTCAACAACAAAGTATTGTTCGTAGGTTCATAAGTTCATAGGTAAGTACTAGGCTATCTGCCCAAGGGCATTTATAAGCCTAGCCAGAGTGTGTTGGCTTTCGCCATCCCCTTAGATTAGTTCCCTGTGCCTCTGACCAGCAGAGCCATTAGTTCCCTGCACCTCTGTCCAGCAGAGCCACTGCAGTGATCTCCAGGATAAATTTTCTGTTTCCCATCCACCCGTCAAGGTTTCTCTTGAAGAATGCTAGTGAGGGGTTCTGCTTGATGTATATTAAAATCTTGTTCCAAAGCATGGGGAGTCTCTGAGTCAGGAATCTATCCCTCCAGCGCATCCTATTTATCATTGTGGTAAGGTTTATATCTCTAGAGCATGTGTCTCTCAGGGTTTTATTTAGGTGGTGCATATCCATCAATTCTGGGTTGGACATGGCCTTGTATGTCAAGCAGAGATCACCTCTGAGTAAGCGGTATGCAACCGAGTATAGCTGGAGTTTCTTTAGTCGGGCTGCATAGGTCATCTGTTTGAGTCCAGTAATCCTCTTAGTGAGGTACCTTTGTGGTCTTTCCAGCTGTTGCAGGTGTCTTGTAAGGTACATCCCAAATGGGACAATGTATTCTATAATGGGTCTAATAAGTGATGAGTAGACAGGCACAATAACTTCCTTTGTTATGGATGTGAACCCTTTTGAGATTAGGTGGGCCACGTAGAAGGATATTCTAACCACCTTGGCAATATTATTATCAAAGGAGAGATTGCTATCTACTTGGGTCCCCAGATCCCTTATTACTTTTTCTGTATTTAGGGAACTACCACCTATGTGGTAGTTCATGGGTACTTTGTTTTTTCCAAAGGGGATGACTATGCACTCTTTGGCATTCAGCTTGAGGCCATGATTTTGACACCAGGTATCCGTCTCAGTGAGACCCTTCTGGAGGGTGTCTGTATCAGCCCGAGAATCAATTATGGCCCCTAGTTTGCAGTCATCTGTGAACTTGGTCAGCCAAAGTCCTCCTGTGCTTGCCTGTACCTCTGAGAAGTATATACCGAACAGGAGGGGTCCTAGGACTGAACCCTGGGGGACGCCACTTGCAACCGGTTTAGAGTCAGACCTAGATTCTGCAACTCTCACCATGTGGGTTCTGTCCATGAG
This sequence comes from Protopterus annectens, assembly GCF_019279795.1. Taxonomy (NCBI): domain Eukaryota; kingdom Metazoa; phylum Chordata; order Ceratodontiformes; family Protopteridae; genus Protopterus; species Protopterus annectens. The sequence goes on along the minus strand of NC_056733.1, from coordinate 1,251,860,017 downwards.
CCAATTTGCAACCCATCTCATAATGTAGGGGTTAATGTTCAGGTTGGTGAGCTTGTCTATAATACCAGAATGGGGAATGGTGTCAAAAGCCTTTGCGAGGTCTAGGTAGGCTGTGTGGACCTCCTTACCCTCATCTAATGCTTTGGTAACTGTCTCAAAGAAGTTCACCAGGTTTAGAAGGCATGATCTGCCCTTAACACAGCTAAACTGGGTGGGGTCCAAAGTTTGGAGGTTTCCAATGTAACTGTTAATGAGTTACATGATGATGCACTCCATAGCCTTGCAGACCAGGCTAGTCAGGCTTATAGGGCGATAGTTCCCAGGGTCTGTTGTGGCGCCACCTTTGTGTAATGGGATAACTGTTGCTGTGCACCACTCTGTGGGTACATAGCCAGTAGAGAGGCTGAGTTTGAATAGTGTGTTTAGGTGAGGGGTTAGTTCATTTTGGAGCTCTTGTAAGACACAGCCTGGGACTCTGTCTGGTCCTATTGAGGCTGTGTTTTTGGCTTTGGTTAGGGCTGTTTTAACCTGTGTCAGTGATTGCCGGGGCCTTACATTCTTCTGGTATGGTTATGGGCCCTTTAGGGGGTGAAAGGGCTGTGAAGTTTGCACTGAATCTGTCTGCCAAAATGTTGGCAATATCAGTCGGTTCAGTGTATTTTGTGCCATTCTGCACCAACTCAGAGCAGATCTGAGAGTTTCCGCTTAGGTTCTTGACATAGCTAAAGAACGCTTTGTGGTTATCTTTGGAGTCCTTGGCAATTTTTCTTTCAAAGCTAGCCTTGGATGATTTAATGAGGGATCATAGTTTCTTGCTGATACTGATCAGAGATGTCTTTCATTCTATGGATTTTGCTCTTATCTGTACTAGTTTCCTCCTTCTGTTCTAGAGCCTGTTTATGGCAGGGGTCCACCAGACTGGTTTCCTTTTTTTGGAGGGGTGAGTCTTGGTTTTACTTGGGATAGCAAGATCCATGCATTCCTGCAATGATCACAGAGTGCCTTTGTATAGGTTTTAGCAGATTGGACAGCACTGTCCATTGGCGTGGGGGCTGTGAACCTTTCCACCTCGGTCTTAAGTTTGCTTTTGAAAAGTTTTTCACAGTGGTTTCCTTGATTGGGGTTGGGGGCAGAATATGAATATCCAGAGTGATTAGTCTATGGTCTGATCTAATCAGTGAGGGGTTGACATCAGGTGTGGAACACCGGTCGCCCATGTTGGTGATGACCAGGTCCAACATGTTGTTTCCTTTGGTGGGGTGTTGACCAGTTGATCCAGGGCATTTGAGTTTATAAATTCTAGGAAGCATTGGGCAAGGGAGTTAGTACTTGAGTAGGTCTCCCAGTTAATGTTTGGGTAGATAATCACCCAGTATTAGGGTGTTTGGTAGGACCTTCATATTTCCTAGTGTCTCCAGAAATGTGGAATGGGGTCATGGTGGGTGATCTGTAGCAAGCTACAGTTTGGATTGCAGTTTTGCCCATTGTTAGTTGCACTTGGATGATCTCTGATGCATCATGCTGCGCCACTAACCTGGAGGTGTGAGTATCCTTGATGAATATGGATACACCCCCGCCTTTTGTGTTTCAGTCTGGGTTCTGTGGCCGAAAGGTATGGTATGAGTTATATAGCCTGGTACTGCTGGGGTGCTCTCTGGAGCCTTAAACCAGGTTTCAGTTACTGCATAGATATCGATGTTCTCCATCTTGAGAAGTGCCTTGAGTGCATGCATTTTGAGGTTTAGACTTCTGGCGTTGAGTAGCATTACCCTCAGTTTTTGGTTACTTGTGCTATTTATGATGGTGGGTTTGTCTTTTGAGCCTTGTCTAAAAAAGGCACTATGGGGGTGGCAAGAGCCTTTGCTAGTATTCGAAAGCCTAAGGGTGATAGGTGCAAGCCGTCTCTAGTGAAGCAACATGGCTTGTCGAGCATGTCATCCCAGGCAGACAGATACTGGATCCCCTTTGAATGACACCAGAAACTTAGCCAATTGTTGAAGTTGATAATTTTTTTCTTTATACTGTGGCATCATTCTTGGTGAGGGCAGGATGCTACTCAGGGTGAGGGACATACCTGCCTGGGCTACATGATCAGAGAGCTCCTTCATGTCTCTTTTCATGTAGTCCAGGGAGTTACGTCTCAGGTCATTCACACCAACATGTACAGTGACAGAGTCATATTTGTACTTGTTCTGGTGTGACCTGAGTGCTTGTGTTATGTGGCGGATCCTGACGCCCGACAGGCAGCTAACTGTAACCTTCTCCTTGTCCAGCCTAGTTAGTGGGACATCAGTGTGCCTGACTATAGAATCGCATATCACTAGTGTGTTGGGTATGTTATTTTGCTTTAATGGCTGTGATTGCATAGCACACTGATTATGTGAAGTATGTGTTTCATGGTTGGTGATGGGGTGTGGAGGTTGCTTGAATTTCTGCTTTGGAGGTCTCTGTTGCTTTTGCAGATTTTTATTTAGAGCCTCTGACTTTGTTTTCGTGTATTTATGTGTGTTATTTGCCTGTGTTGGTTTGTTAGGTCGATGTGAGACTGGTGGTGTGTGGCAAGTATTACTCTTCTCCTCTTGACAGTCAGTTACAGTCTGGGGTTGAGAGCGCTTTGCCTCCAGTCTGGCTGTACAATTGCATCTCTCACATATATTAGTGTTTGGTGGTAGGAGGAGAGGGTTGTCTGTGTACATGAGGCAGTTGTAACATTGCCTCAAAATGCCAAGATTCACCAGTTGGACTGGAGAGTACACCAGAAACTGCCCTTTGGACATGCCTGAATAGGTAGAGTGAGCTGTTTTTCCTGATTGACCGGTGGGGACGAATAGAGAGTCTTGTCCTTCTGGACAGTATAAGGGGGGCTAGTGCTAGGGGTATTTAGTGCTTGTTATGAGTTTTAAGCAAGTGCTGGGCTGTAAAATGAATGGTTTGAGTTCTAAAGTTGAAGGTTTGTCTAGTTCCAAGGGAAAAACTGAAGAGTAGACTTTGTGGAGTCGGGAATAGTTTAACACTAGCTAACCGGCGCTGCCCAGCGTGCAAAACCACACAAATGCGTTTTCTATATCAGTAAGATTAAAGAGATAGAAATTAGCCCAAAATGGCCAATAAAACTACAGTTTCTGGGCAGAAACCACTCCTCCAAGGGTAGGTGGCTTGTTCACAGCTCCCCACTCTCACTGGTGAACAAAGAAACTTCTTTTTTGCCCAAGTAACTTCTTTTTTTCCCAAGTAAGGTATGGCCAAACACAGAAGCTTAAACACAGTCCAGGTATCAGCAGGTATCTGAAAATGGACTTTTCTAGCTTAGTAAGGCAGGAAAATAGCAAGATTTTTTGTTTTTTTGTTTTGTTTTTCAAGAAAACAGTAGAACCAAATGCAAAAACAATTTTATAGTGCAGTAATGGCTGTCACACTTGAGTGGGAAGCCAGTAGCAGTTAAAAATACAATTTACAACAAAAAACGAATTTTAAAGTGCAGGCAAAAATAAATGCACTTTCAGTGTAAAATTAGTGTTTTGAGAAGCAATAAATGCCAGAAAACGAGTGTTTAGGTAGAAATAGCAATAAGCAACAAGAAAAAGCAAAAAAAATGGTACTTAAACACTCCAAAGTCTCTCCTTTTGTCTCTCTGGCATTGTAGGTCTCTGCAGGACACCTGGGCAGGATCTGCTGAGCTTATACAAACACAAAAACCACGCAAATGCGTTTTGTATATCAGTAAGATTAAAGAGATAGAAATTAGCCCAAAATGGCCAATAAAACTACAGTTTTGGGCAGAAACCACTCCACCAAGGGTAGGTAGCTTGTTCACAGCTCCCCACTCTCACTGTTGAACAAAGAAACTTCTTTTTTACCCAAGTAAGGTATGGCCAAACACAGAAGCTTAAACATAGTCCAGGTAACAGCAGGTATCTGGAACTGGACTTTTCTAACTTAGTAAGACAGGAAGTTAGCAAGATTTTTTTGTTTTTTTGTTTTTTTTTTTCCCAAGAAAACAGTAGAAACAAATGCAAAAACATTTTTATAGTGCACTAATGGCTGTCGCACTTGAGTGGGAAGCCAGTACCAGTTCAAAATACAATTTACAACAAAAAATGAATTTTAAAGTGCAGGCACAAATAAATGCAATTTCAGTGTAAAATGAGCATTCTAAGAAGCAATAAATGCCAGAAAACAAGCGTTTAGGCGGAAATAGCAATAAGCAACAAGAAAACAAAAAAATTATACTTAAACACTCCAAAGTCTCTCCTTTTGTCTCTCTGGCATTGTAGGTCTCTGCAGGACTCCTGGGCAGGATCAGCTGAGCTTATACAAACAGAAAAAACACGCAAATGCGGTTTTTATATCAGAAATATTAAAGAGATAGAAATTAACCCAAAATGGCCAATAAAACTACAGTTTTTGGGCAGAAACCACTCCTCCAAGGGTAGGTAGCTTGTTCACAGCTTCCCACTCTCACTGTTGAACAAAGAAACTTCCTTTTTGTCCAAGTAAGGTATGGCCAAACACAGAAGTTTAAACACAGTCCAGGTATCTGAAACTGGACTTCTCTAGCTTAGTAAGGTGGGAAAATAGCAAGATTTTTTTTTTTGTTTTTTTTTTTCAAGAAAACAGTAGAAACAAATGCAAAAACACTTTTATAGTGTAGTAATGGCTGTCACACTTGAGTGAGAAGCCAGTAACAGTTAAAAATACAATTTACAACAAAAAGCGAATTTTAAAGTGCAGGCACAAATAAATGCAATTTCAGTGTAACGTGAGCGTTCTGTAAAGCAATAAACATAAAAACAACAAATAGAGATGGCAAGGGCATTCTGCTTGGCAACTGTGTTATGTAAAGCTCTATAGTTATGTGAACTCCTAGGGTGTGAGAGGGTGCAGGACAGAGTTGCCCTGCATGACAGCATGTCCACTATGCATAGTACAGTACTATGATGGTAATGCATCCCAGGACAGCATAAGGAACCACATACAGTGGCATGACTGTGTCCTGTTTCTTATACTGTCCACTATGCATGGTATGGTTCTATGAGAGCATTACATCCCATGATAGTATGAGGAACAGCACACAGTAGTTTGCCTGTGTCCTGTTCCTCATACTGTCCACTATGTATAGTACAGTACTATGAGGGCAATTTATCTCATGACACCATGAGGAGCAGCACGCAGTAGCATGACTGTGTCCTGTTCCTCATATCCACTATGCAAAATATGATACTATGAGGGTAATGCATCCCATAACAGTATGCATGTGTCCTGTTCCTCATACTGTCCACTCTACATATTTATTTATTTTGTTTATTTATTTGACATTTGTTTATCAGGGTGATCTGAACCCGTTTTCAGCAGTGGCTCAGGGAGAAAAGCTCCACATTCAGTACAATACAAATACAGTGTAATCCAATACAATAGAAATGACATTTAAAATACTGTACAAAAATAAGTTGAAAGAATATAAACTATGTTACAAGATGTTACAATATACACTACACATCTGGAAAATTTTACAGAGTTAAAACATTATAGACAATATTAGTCACTCACTATATATATATATATATATATATATATATATATATATATATATATATATACCCTATGAGTAGATAATGTCGAAAAATAGTATGTAGGTAATGCAATGTATGACACTGACTGTTATAGTACATGAAAAATAAAATGTTGGTTTCAGTATGGAAAATAATAGCCAGAAAGTTAGTGATGCAGAAGGACAGTGAAAGAGTTAAGAAGAATAGAGGCATTGCAGGCTGAGCAGTAGCTTAAGTATATGGCATAGAAACAGAGAAGGAATTAGGAGAGCCTTAGGATCCTGCAGGCTATGAAGGAATGTAATGTGACAGAAGAGGAGGATGAGGCTAATGGGGAAGAGGAAGAAGAAGAAGAGCTGAGCATTAGGCAGGCTTTATGCAGGAGCAGAGCCATGTATTTTTGAGATTATTTTTTTAAAGAGGCTTTGAAATGGGTTAGGCCAGGCATAGACCTGATAACTACAGGTAGTGAATTGCATAGCATAGAGACAGAGTATGAGTATAGAAAGTGACCTGGTTTTCTTGTAGATTTTGAGATAGCTAAGAGAGTTTTGTCTTCTGATCGTAGGGATCAATTTGGTATGTAAGGTGTGACTAGATTGGCTAGTGCAGGGCAGGCAGTAGGCTTGAAAATAAGGTTGTGCAAGGTGGATAGCTGAATAAAGGCAAGTTGGTTGGGGAGTTCAAGCAACTTTAGTTCTAGTAGCAGTTTACAGTGGTGTTTGTGTGATATAGTTTGTGGCAAACTTTGCAACTTTGTTGTAGCACTGTTCCATCTTGCTTCAGCTATTGGTAGAGGTTTGTAAATTAGCATAGGAGTACCATAAAGAAGGGAGGGAAGTAAAAATGTTTTTACAAGGGTAGTTTTGGTTGCTGCAGTAAAGAAATGTTTGCTTTTATACAAGAGTCCCAGCTTTTGATGAGTTTTCTTTATATTTTGCTATATATGGGGGTCAAACGAAAGTTTATTGTCAATGATAACTCCTAGAAGTTTGGTTTCCTGCACTGTTTCTATGGCTGTTTTGTCAGATGAAAAGATGTTGAAATGATTAGTGATAGAGGATATACTATTTGTGGGGGAGCTATGGTTTGCCAGTCTATATTTACATCTCCTAAGATTATTGTTTCAAGGTTTGTTGTTTGGTATGTCCAGGATAAAGCATTTTCCAACAGTGGTATATTGTGACCTGGTGGGATATATATTACTATTATGCAAAACATTTTTGATGTGTTGAGGTTCAAAAAGAGATTAATACCTCAGTATTAGAAACTTAAACACTCCAAAGTCTCTCCTTTTGTCTCTCTGACATTGTAGGTCTCTGCAGGACACCTGGGCAGGATCTGCTGAGCTTATACAAACACAAAAACCGCGCACATGCATTTTGTTATATCAGAAAGATTAAAGAGAAACAAATTAACCCAAAATGGCCAATAAACCTACCGTTTCTGGGCAGAAACCACTCCTCCAAGGGCAGATAGGCTGTTCAGAGCTCCCCACTCTCACTGTTGAACAAAGAATCTTGGTTTTTACCCAAGTAACAGGACACTGCTGTGTTGATAAAATGTAGATAAAATTTAATCCAACATAGACAGATAAAACACCAGGTAAGCGCTTTCGGGTTACACCCTTCATCAGACAAAGATACATTCTTCAAACAACATTTTTAAAAGATAAGACAACCAATAGCATCTAGTGAAAAACCCGCCTATTTTGGAGGGTGGGTTTAACTGGAATGACATCATTTAATCCTGGTATCCTGTGTGCCATAAACTCTATGATCCATCTTGATTCAGCCAAAGCTGTCTGATGTTTTACATCACCCCCCCTACTGTTTGGTTTGATGTTAACAATAGCCCTAAATTTGAAGCTATGTGTAGGGCTGCCACTGATATGCCTATATAAGGTATTACTCGGGTCACTATTCCTGACGCTGCAAGATTCTAACCTTAAACATATTGTTGGTCATTCCAACATAGAAACAAGGACATTCAACACATTCGGCTAAGTACACTATGTTCATGGTCCTACATGTGGCCCTCCCTTTTAAATGAAACACCTTCTTTGACCGCTTTCTTTCTTACATCCACTCCACCACCACATTCTTGAAATTTACTGCCACAACATCCTACACTCATATAGAGTTTTTGGATGTCTGTGTAGAACAGACGCGGGAAAGTTTTATTTCTAGTTTGTATAGGAAAGAGTGTTGGAAAAACACTTTGCTGTCCTACGATAGCATGCACCCCCGACATATTTTTCCAAATATTGTAAAGGGGCAGGTCAGTCGTATATCCAGGGTGAGTGCTATGGATACACAATTTGATGAAGAGTTGGATAAATTAGACAAATGTTTTAAGGATAGAGGCTATAATGAAAGACTGGTACATCATTCTCTTGATGATAGTGTTAAATTAAGACAGACTAGATATAAGCCCTGGTTAAAGAGAACATATGGAGGGGAATCGTCAAATGATAACAATGCATGCGTGCAAATGGGTCCCAAACTGAGTTTCACATATGGTAGCAACATAAAAGACATAAATAGGATTGTACAAAACAATTGGAATACTTTAACCAGTGATATTGGACTAAGGGAGATTGTTGACAATAGTCCTAGATTCCGATATAGGAGAAATAGGAATCTTAAAGATCTATTGTGTAAGGAGAAGATGAGTGGTCAAGGTGGATCTTTGAAGTTTACTGCAGGAACACTTCCCTGTGGGATATGCAAGGCCTGTAGTCATATCAATAAAGAAACCACATTTATACATCCAGTAACTAAGAAGGTGTTTCATTTAAAAGGGAGGGCCACATGTAGGACCATGAACATAGTGTTGAATGTCCTTGTTTCTATGTTGGAATGACCAACAATATGTTTAAGGTTAGAATCTTGCAGCACTTGAGCAGCGTCAGGAATAGTGACCTGAGTAATGCCTTTTTTTGCTATATATGGGGGTCAAACGAAAGTGTATTGTCAATGATAACTCCTAGAAGTTTGGTTTCCTGCACTGTTTCTATGGCTGTTTTGTCAGATGAAAAGATGTTGAAATGATTAGTGATAGAGGAGGTGTTTTTGGGGTGAAAGAGTACTAGTTTAGTCTTCTTTGGATTAAGAAAGAGTGGGGGATTTCTTAACCAGGATTCAAGTGCAGTAAAGGACTGTTGAGTTTCCAAAAGTAATTCTTGAGCAGTACAGATTATGGTGGAATCATCAGCGTATTGAAAAGGCTTCTTTGGTGAGAGGCAGTGTGAAAGTTGTTTGTGAAACTGCTGATGAGTAGGGGTCCGAGGGCTGAGCCTTGAGAGACTCCAGTAAGGTTAGGCAGAAAGGGTAAGAGTTCATTGGACCATTTCACTGCTTGTTTATAATCCTTGAGGTAGCTCTGAAACCATTTTACTGTGTTACCTGAGAAGCCTAAGTTAGACAGTGTGTTCAATAGTAAGGGGTGAGACACTGTGTCAAAGGCATTGGAGAGATTAATACTGAGGCTGTATAGCATGCTGCATCTCTGGCCTTGTTTATGGTGTCTATAAAGGATAATATAGCTGTAGCTGTGCTGTGGCTAGGTCAGAAGCCATGTTGGGTCTTGGTTAAAAGATTGTTTTGCAATAGGTATTGCATTACCTGCTAATAGATACCTCTCTCAAGAATTTTGGGTATGGGTGACAAGATGGATATAGGACAGAAATTGGATGGATCAAAAGAATTCCCTCATTTATGGATGGGGTGGTGTGAGATTGTTTCCATATGATAGGTACTTCTGATTCGGATAAAGCCCTATTTATAAGTATACTGATTGGGTAGGCGATTGAGTTGGCAGCCAGTCTGAGGTAGTGTGGTGGAAGATTATCAGCTGAGGTGGAGCAGGGTTTTACATTTTGTAGCAATTTCTTAATGGTGTCAGTGGGTATGGGTTAAAATGAGAATCGGGTTTGTATGACATTTTGTTGAGTAGGGGGGTTATTAATGACAGGGTTAAAAGTAGTTGATAGTCTCGTGTTGGTGTCTGAATAGGCTGAAGGGTGGGAAGGTCCAGCATTAGGGGTGTTAGTTAGTAGGTCTGATACTGATTTTATGAAGTGCTTGTTAAGGTTTACAGCTATTTGTGATGGAGGGGTATCAGGTGATAGGGTGTGCTCTCTGTTTATTCCATGGTGAAGTACAGAAGATATGGAGTGCCAACATTTATCGTGGTTGATTTTTTTCTGAAGTTGAAGCTGGGAATAGTATGACTTCTTATATTTATTAATTAGTTTTGTCACTTTGTTAAGTAGGGTTTTGAAATTGACATGATTTTGTTAATTTTTGTTTAGTTTCCATAGGTTTATAGGTTCATAGGTAGGTACTAGGCTATCGGCCCAAGGGTCTTTGCAAGCCTAGCCAACAAGGTTCCCTGGCTTACGCCACCCAAGAAAGTTATTTTCGTGGGTGGCATAAGCCAGGGAACCTTGTTGACTAGGCTTGCATAGGCCCTTGGGCCAATAGCCTAGTACCTACCTATGAACCTATGAACCTATGGAAACTAAACAAAAATGAACAAAATCTGCATGTTTTTCCTCAGCTTCTCAATACTCCAACAAGATACCAGGCTAGGTCCCTTTGCTTTATCTGGTGTTTACATTCCTTAGAGAGCCATGGTGCTGAGTTCTTTTTGATACTTTTCAAATGAATGGGAACTAGGGTATTACGTATGTGAAGGAAGGCGTTATTAAAGTATAGTACAGCATCATTATGGGAGAATCATTTAAGCGATGTCCAGTCTATTTCACATAGGAGATTGTTGAATTTATGCTGACAAAAATTAGATGACTTCCTAACTGATTTTACAGTGTGCACTTTTAGTTGTTGGGAGTTTGTTCTAAGGGAATAAGCTGGCAGATGATCGATCAGGGAGCTAGACCGTGTATTGGAAGAGTGATAATTGGTGGGGTGGAATACTAGGATCCAGTCTATGGTGGATTGTAAGGTAAGATCTTTGCTGTATCTTGTTGGAGTATCGAGAAACTGAGGAAAGACATGCAGACGTATACTATTTGTGGGTGAGTTGGAAGCTATGGTTTGCCAGTCTATATTTACATCTCCTAAGATTATTGTTTCGAGATTTGTTGTTTGGGATGTCCAGGATAAAGCATTTTCCAACAGTGGTATATTGTGACCTGGTGGGATACATATTACTATTGTGCAAATCATTTTTGATGTGTTGAGGTTCAAAAAAGAGATTAGTACCTCAGAATTAGAAAAGACGGGTATATTACTCATGTAGGGTGTAATGTTGAATGTAGAGGGATATAGAAGAGCTATCCCACCCCCCTTTTTTTAGATCTACCTCTTCTGGTTATTGCAAAGTTTGGAGGTATTATTTCTGAGTCTTTTACATTAGGGTGTAGCCATGTTTCAGTAAGGGCTAGTATGTCAGGTTTATTTTGATCAATCCAGGCATGCAGTGGGGCTATTTTATTACATATACTTCTAAGGTTTAGTGTAAGTATGTTTAAATCTTTGGGGTTACTCTTGTGGCTAAGATTAGAGGATGGGCCAGGGTTAGGTTGCATATCTCCACATTTGAGAAGATAGGTACTGAGGAATGAGTACCATGGGAAGTGTTTTTTATTCATTGGTAATAGTGCCAACTGTGGTTTCATAGGAGGTGAAGAGGTAAACCTGTGGCCTGAATAATATGGGAAGGTATAGGGGAAAAGCTGGGAGGAGATATTTGAGAAGCTATGTTGTTTACTGGATGAGGTTGATGATGTGCATTGGTGTGTGGGGGTATGCAAGGATATAGTTGTAGCGAGGTTGAGAATTAGGAGTAAAGCAGTTAGACAGGTTAGAAGGAGCATATCAACTGTGATGGTGGGTTTACAAATAGCAAAAGTGGTAATTTATTTGTGAGAATTTATTTGTTTTGTCTTTTCGGCTTTTCCCGGTTAGGAGTCGCCATAGCGGAACTCCGGTCCGCCAATGATTGGCAGTCGATTTTTTTTTTTTTGTGGTGCCGAGTTGCCAGCCCAACACCCAACCTTCAGCGAAGGCACGCCCATTCATGCATGTCTTTTGTAGGCCAATGTACTATTGGATGTAAATAGAGATGTATATTTTCTAGTGATGTGTGAGCAGCCTAAGGTAATGTTAGAAATGTTTTGACTTCATGGTGGACTTTGGCAATGTGGTTAGGTGTTTGGCCTTACATTATAGTACTATGAGGGTAATGTATCCCATGACAGTGTAGGGAATAGGGCACAGTGGCATGCCTATGTCCTGTTCCTCATACTGTCCACTATGCATAGCACTGTAATATGAGGGTAATGCATCTCTTGACAGTATGAGGAACAGCACACAGTAGCATGCCTGTATTCTCATCTACTTTTTGGTGCTGTGAGCATCAAATGGCTTTTTACATTGTCCTGTAAGGCTATCTGTCATGGCAAAATGACCATCACATGTGTGCCAAGATGCTAGCCAGAGCAGAATCCAGCAGTAGGTGACCAAAGCAGTGGCCTAGGACTCACTGGCTGGGAGAGGGATCCTGCTGGCTGGGGGACTGTCACATTCATTTTTTAATTAAAACAAATATGTGTTTTTTAAGGATGTTCTTTAAGAAGGCCTGATAAGACTCCAAGCCTTCAAAAACTAAAAGCATTGTTGGTGACTCCCTGCTGGCTGTGGAAAGCAAGTCTATATTTTTTGTCTGTGACTTGCTTAAAATGATTGAGCTGCTGTTTGCTTTACCTGGTCCATTTTGTTTTCTGTTTTAAGAAATCTGCTTAGCGTGATATTTTTGTTCTCTGTGGGAGATAGGCACACACCTCTCAACCTCTCAGTGCAAGAAACCTGGACAAACACAGAAATAAGGGGGAGACAAAGGCCCAAAAATAGGACATATTTTAAATAATGCTCCTATAAACTTAGACAGTTGTTATTAAAGCATATTTTGAATTATTATACATTTTCTGAAAGATTTGAAGTCTGAAACTTAAATGTATGTCATTATTTAGTTTTATATGGTTACTTCAATCCTCAGTGATTTGTCAGAAAATCACACATTTTATGAGGAACAGACCAGAAATACGAGGCAAAAGACTGGATATTCTGCGAAAATCTGTACATTTGAGAGGTATAGATAAACACTTAAAATTATTTAGGCTGCACATTTCACTTTTTTTTCCATTGGTTAATTTGTTTCTTGATTGATACTTAAATACACAGGGAATTTCTGGGCCTTTGCTTTTTCTGATAAGACTCCAAGACTGCCAAAACTACAATCACTATTGGCGACTCCCTGCTGGTTACTTTTTCTGACCCACCCTCCTATTCCTTGATCTGCTTTTTAAACTTGGTAATTTTAAGCTGCCTACCCTTGCTATAAATTGAGCTTTATAAGCTCCTCTCTTTCTACATTGCTCTTTGTATCTTGAGTTATTTGTTTGCCTTTCCTTGTGCTTATTTTGAAAAAAGTGCATTTTGCCTCTCATTGTCTGTTCGACTGATTTACTTGCTCGGAATTCATTATCTAGTTAGCTGTTGGATAAAGTAGTTTATTTTAAACTCTAGTAAGCACTTTTCTGTGTTTTTACATCAAGAGGTCAGTAGATTTTCTATACAGTGGCACTGGGTGGGGGTCTGGTCTGTATAGGTTGGGAAAAATTAACAGATTCCTGCATGTAGTTGTTTTATTGGCTGGAGGGCTTATTAATCAGCTTACCTTGTTTTTAGTGCCTTTATAAACTCTGTACAATTGAGTGGCACTTAGCTCATTTTTACAAAGTGAAGTACTTTTTTTGAATGAGCACACTTTTATATGCTGTGTAAAGTACATTGCTGTATCTGTGTCTTTAGGTCTGTTTGTGATAGCATTTCACTCCAGACACTTTTTTACTGTGCTTTTCCATTAGGAGGACTGGGATTATTCATGGCAATAAGTGCTTACCTGGCCTATCTGAGTTGGGAAGCACACAAAAGAGCTCTGAGTTTAGTCGCTGTATTGACCAGAGGGCTCAGTCAGTTTTCTGTATTTCCAGTGCTGGTACAAATTCAGCACCTTTCCATGGGGCTGTTCACTGTGGCAGTGCTCTGTACAGATGAAAACATCCAGAAACATTTCTTATTTTAATTATACTATGAAAGTGTGCTAGTTACCTTATTATAGCACCCAGAACTACTGCTGCTCAAAGAGCATATGCTTTTTACAGTGAGCTGCATCGCTGGTTAGATTAGCTGCAGGTTACACCATGTAAGCACCCTTCCCTCATCCAAACACCCTCCACATCTATTTTTTTTAAGTACACATTAGCAACTGCAACCATGGATGGGCACTTTCCTGCTCTCTGCATCCAGTTTGGTGGACATATGTATCCTGAGGCAATGTAACAATTGCCTTATGTACAATGACAACCAGTTAATTCTCGAACAGACAAATATGGTCTGTGAGAGAAGTAGTTACACATTGACATTGGAAGCTAGTCTCTCACATACAGACAAAAAAAAACAGCAGTTTGTCAGTGACTCACACACATCACTCATCACATCCACAAAGGACCGCACACATAGACTCACATATGCAGAGGTGCTCACGTGTAACTTACACAAACCTCAAAAGCCTCTCAGATGCAGTCCTCAGAAACTCTGCATGTATGCAAACAAGACAATTTCCATCACAACACATAAAGCCACATCTCACTGTGCCTCAACTACCAAGCCTATAAAATGAAACACTCTACGACCCAATATTCTGGTCATAGGAAACTCCATTGTGAGACACACTGATGTCCCTCCTACAAGGCTGGATAAGAAGAAGGTTACAGTTAGTTGTCTGTCTGGAGCCAGGATTCACCAGATCATGCAAGTACTTAAGTCACTTACACTTAAGTACCAGTATGACTCAGACTCAGTCATAGTCCATGTGGGCGTGAATGACATGAGATTTACCTCCTTGGACTATATGAAGAGAGACATGATTGAGCTCTCAGAATATGGGTCACAGGCAGGTATGAACCTAGCATTTTGCAGCATTCTACCATCTCCAAGGATGGTGCCATAACACCAGCAGAAAATGATAGATTTAATGATAGATTTTAACAATTAGACTATACTGGTGTGATTTCAAAGTGGCCCAATATTTGTCAGCCTGGGAGGACATGATATATAGGCCACACTGCTTTGCCAGGGATGGTCTTCACCTGTCACCTCTAGGCTTTTGAATAGTAGCCAAAACATTATCCACCCCTATAGTGCCTTTTTTAGGCATTGGCAAACAGACAAACTTCCCAACATAACAAATGCTACTCAGGACAAACTAAAGGTGCTACAACTGTATTCGAGGAGCCTCAACAAGAAACTGCACTCCCTGGAAGCTCTCCTCATCCTGGAGAATGCTGACATCTCTGCATTTACTAAGACATGGTTGAAAGCCACAGAAAATACTCTGGCAGTGCATGGCTAAAATGCCTTTCATGCATTCTGATCACCCACTGAACATGAAAGAGCAAATGGCAGAGGTGTGTCTATCTACATAAAGGATAAGCACACCTCAAGGCTGGTCAAACAATGTGACATGCTTGAGCTATTCCATGTCCAACTAACCATGGGGAAAATCCATTATCATATTCTTGCTAGATGCAAGTTGCACACTATGAACCAGAAAACACATACATCATACCTGACGTTACTAGAATCATTCAACATCCAGCACAATATCATAACATGAGTGATTTTAACCACGTCTCCATTAATTGGGAGGCAGACATGACCACTAACATGTAGGACCAAAGATTTCTTGGCTTTGTAAATTCAAATGCCCTGAAGAAGCTAGTCTGCACTCCCACTAGGGGAGCAAATATCCTATATGGGATAGCACTGCACACACACCCCCACTGTGTTCTGTCCTCACTGGTAAGATAAGATCACAAAGTGGTCTCCCTTGAAATAAAGGTAAAACTAGTCCCCTTACCTAACCCCAAAAACTTTAAGAACTTCTCTAAGGTAAATTATCCCCTACTAAGGGCTGTCATAGCTAGTTTCTGATCATCCCCAAATCCAGAAAACACAGAAACCTATGCAAAGGAATACACAAAGGCCCTGTATGACCATATAAATATTGCATAGAAAGGGCAGTACCAAACCAAAATAAACCCAGGTCAAACCAGAAAAATAAGTCTCCCTGATGAATTGATAGGTTGTACAACAAAAGAAAGAAAATCCTGTGAAAAAGTAAGAGGGAATGTGCACAACAGAGCAATAAGTCCCTCGTTAGGCTAAACAAGTGAACTGGGAAACTAGTCAAAGCAATCTTTGAGGTAACAATAGCCTCCAAAATTAAGGATAATCATAAGGCATTTTTTCAGTTATGTCTACAGTCTTAAGGGCAACACCCAACAATGTGCCGCATTACTTACAGGTGGCATCACCTATACTCAGCCGGAAGACATAGCAAATCTGCTGGCAAAAAAATTCAGCTCAGATTTCACCTCCCAATCACCCCCAGTTCTCCCCAAGAAATAGCCTCCACCACTCCAACACCAATTATAACCAAAGAACAGGCTGCCACTGTGCTCTCTTAAACTAAAAACATGGCTTCAATGGGGCTTAACAATATACCAGGTTACCTCTTAAAAAACTTAAATCAGGACTTATCAGACCCGTTAGGATTTCTATTTAACCACAGCCTCTGAACTGGCTTAGTCCTGATAGTGAGGAGGACAACAACAGTCATCCCTCTACATAAAGAGGGACCATCTACTGACCCAGGAAATTACAGACCCATAAGTTTGACTAATCTTGTAAGTAAGGCCATGGAAAGAGTAATCATGAACCTGATAAATAATGAATAGAAGACCTCCAAACACTGGACCAGACATAATTCAGCTTTTTCAAGGGCAGGTTATGCCTACTGAATCTGGTGGATTTCTTTGAGAAAGTCACTAAGGCCATGGATGAGGGTAAAACAGTATGTACCACCTACCTTGACCTGGCCAGGACATTTGACCCAGTTCCTCACTCAGATATTATAAATAAACTCACAAAAACTGGGCATAAATCCCTATGTCACCAGATGGATACCCATTTGGCTCACAGACAGGACACATGTGGTTAAAGTGTGTGACTCCAGATCCACCAAGAGGCCAGTTACTAGTGGTGTGCCACAGGGCTCAGTACTGGGACCACTCTTGTTTGGAACATACTTCTCTGAAGTCAAGGCAAATGTGGAAGGCCTCTGGATGACAAAGTCTTCTGATGACTGCAAGCTGGGGGCAATCACTGAATCCCCCAATGATGTTGATATTCTTCATGAAGGTCTAGATCAGACAAATGATTTGTGACAGTGAAAGAGCCGTGACCTAAAACTAAATGCAAAAAAATGTATTATCATACCCTTTGGGAAGACAAATACCCCTGCAAATTACAACATCAATAGCACACCCATTACAGTAGACTCAGGGGTGAAAGATCTAGATGCACAGATAGATAGCAGACTGAACTTTGACCTCCATGTGTCCACAGTGGTGAGGAAATCTTTTTATGTGTCACAACTTATAAGTAAAGGCATGGCATTCAGATCCAAGGAAATTATATTCCCACTGTACTCCACCCACATTAGACCAGTAATCGAGTACAGTGTGCTACTTGACATGTACTTCACTAGGCGCTTACAGCAGCTGGACTGACCTCAGAGGTTCCTCACAAAGAAAATACAGATTGTAAACAACATGAACTATGAGGACAGACTAAAAGCCCTATCACTTTACTCTGTTTCATACCGACTATTAAGGGGTGACCAATGCCTGGCCCACAAGGCACTTACAAATCCAGTCCTGATGGAGCTGCTATACATCTGCAAGTCAAACAGCATGAGGGTCACCTGATCTAGGGATCTAAATTTAGTTAACAACTCAAACAAAACATATTGGAAAGACAAATATGTGTCTCACAGATTGCCCCTTCTTTGGAACAGGCTTCCTATTCACATTAAGCAGAGCCTTTCGCTGGCCCTCTTCAAACATAATTTGGATCAATGGATGGCGAATCACAAATTCATACCTGGGGTAGTGCCTATGTCTCATATAGACAGGGGCAATCTGTAAAATGCTCAATGCACAGGCACAAACCTATGCCATCCTTTTGCCCCTAGGGGTCATGTATTGGGTAAAATTGGGTTATATTGGCTAGGCTTGTAAGGGCCCTTAAGCTGTTAGCCTAGTAATTTCCTATGAACATATGCATCCAGTCACACACACCCATTGTGTCTGTGCATGTGTCATCATTGTACAGACCTGTTGTTTACATCTTCCTTTCCATATTCCACACACATGATTTGAAAGAAGACCTTCCTGTACAGACCTGTTTTGCACATGCGGAATTTATGTTGCTTCCACAGACTCCAAGGACAGAACAGTAAGGTGTGTGTGTGTGTGTGTGTGTGTGTGTGTGTGTGTGTGTGTGTGTGTGTGTGTGTGTGTGTTTTACTTTCTGTATCAAGGAGCTAGTACAGCTCTTTCTAAATGGTGTGGAGCATTTTTTTTTGGTCCTTAATTTGAAAGTACTGAAGTTTTGTTCCTGTTTATCCCTGTTCACTTTCATCACTGCTTCTACTACATTATCAGTATCTGCCAATTTACATGATTCCCTGACTCAAACTAATCCCTCCACAATTTGCTTTCTTTGAGACAAGATGATTTAAGATAAATGTCACATGCCTATCAACAGGCAGTAAAGTTTGCTGTGTTGGATTGCTAAATGGGAGTCTCTGTTACCCTACAGCCAGTCTAAATGTATCTGCTTCTTCTTCCATAGCATCATTTCTATTTCAGCCTATCCATGCATCCAGGGCTTTAATCAGCAGTGAATCAAACTGCATTTAAATCAGTCTAGGGACACACTATGGAATAAACTTCAGCCACAACAGTATGAAAGCTGCTACATAAATTCTCTCCACAGTTGCGTTTCTTCCAATATTTTGTACCACACTGCTGTGGTTAGTGTAGTTCTTGGTGCATTCAGTCACACAGTCACTCACACACACACACACACACACACACACACACACACACACACACACACACACACACACACACACACACACACACACACACACTGCAAAATATCAAAGCAATTAAACATCCACCAAATATCTAATTAACCCTTTTTCCACTTAAAACAGCACATGATGCAATGTCTACCTATCACTTTACAATAGCCCCACAAATTAACCATGCTGCATCTTCTAACAGTCAAAACCAAATGAATATATACATCTTCCCCCCTAGTTAGGGATGGCAGGTGGTTTACTCAGGCTCAAACCTGTAACTTAGTTACAGGAAACAAGAGCATGAATCCTGTACCCCAACTACCAAGCTCATCAGGTACATTGTTCAAGGAATTGAGTTTCAAGTGCATTTTTCAAAGAACTGACTTTCAGGTACATTTTCAAGGAATTGGGAGCTTCAAGGGAAGAGAAGTTTCCTGCTGCCCATGCTAAGTCTGGTTACAATGTGCAACTGCTTTGTTTAACAATTTTATCACTATTATGCTAGCGGCTGGAAACATTTTGTTAATAGCACAACAGATAGTATGCTTGCTTTTGATGCAGAAGTTTGTGGGTTCTACTCCCACAGCATATAGATAAATTACTGATATTTTGTTGTACTTTGTGTGGGGTGCTGCAGTCCTGGGCATGTCCTCCTTTGGATGAGATGCCTAGTAACTATGAACCTGTTATCAGTTTGCCATCCATTCCATATTGCAATATTACCAGCTTACCATTTTTTTAAATTTAACATAGGGAATTTATTCTTCAAGGGCAGCAGGCACTGAATTTGTAGATAAAACACCTAAATATAAAGTCGTTTGCTAGCAGCAACCTCTTCATTAGTTACAGATATCTTTAATGTGGCATTATTCAGATGACTTTTACTTCTGCAGAGACTGTGCATATTGACTGATATTGCTGGATTGTAATGACAGAAGTTTCAGTGGCCTTTTATTGTTGAAATGTTGTGAATTTGGCAGTTTTGTCTTTATTGGTTCATACATTTTGTTTCACTACTTACTGAAAAAATATTTAAAACCACAAATTTAAAACACGCTCTAACAAGTGATGCTGCATTATACAAGGAATATAATTTAATACAATCGGGAACGTGAATCAAAGAACTCATGCATGTTTGCATGATCCTACAAATGTGTGCAAGGGGCCTATGATTTGAAAACAGTACAAAGGTAAACTTTATCCACCACTAGTCAGATGTATTTTCTCTGAATGTGTGTTTCTATGTCAATTTCAAGGACAGAAAAGTTTTAATGCTAAGTTTGTTTTCAGGTGACTGTATTGATTTGTTTACCAATTGTCTGTCAATGTTTGTGCTATAAAATTTGAAATAAAAGTTTTAAATTAAATCCAAATATCTGGAATCATTGTAGAAGTAAGGCAGAAAACTGTGCACACTGAGAGGTTTGAGCAGTGTTTATGGTAACTGGGGAGAAATAGCCAAGTAATGGAACACTGGAGGAGAAATAGCCAAGTAATGGAACACTGAAATGGCTGTGGGGGGCTGGCTGTGTATGGGGGGGGGGCTGGGTGGCTGTGTATGGGAGGCCCCAATCCATTACCCTTCCTAGGGCCCCATTTGACCAAGATCTGGCGCTGATGCCTGCAGTATGTGATGAGAGTTCCTATTTCACAGGCTGCAGCAGACGATGCAAAGGAACAGTCACTAACTAAAGTGAGTGGAAATGCCTAAAACACACAAACACTTATGCATGAAAAACCCAGTATAAAAAATATATGTGACTCTGTGAAGTATTGCCATTGGATGTGTAACATTATAATGACAGAGACACACTAATAAGTGAGATTCACAGTAAGGTACATTATGCGCCCCAAATGCTGCAAGATTTAAGGGTCTAGGGATCCTAATTAGCTGTTATCAGGGTGGATGCATGTAGTCTGTGTGCGTATGTGTGTGTGTTTCTGTCTTCATGCAGACACACTGCTTTATGGGGTACAATCTATAGTATCCTCTCCCATTTCAGAGTAAAGCAGCATCAACAGATCTATCTGTGTCAGGCAGAGGCAAGAATATCTACAATTGATATGATCAAATCATATCAGAGTGTACCATTCAAAAAGGAACAGGACAGGGAAGTAGAGTATGAAATAGAGTCAGTCTGGAATGTTGCTGTTTGTTGTTTGTCTTTTCCCGGTTAGGGGTCGCCACAGCGGAACTCCGGTCTGCTAATGATTGGCAGTCGTTTTTTATGGTGTCGAGTTGCCAGCCCGATGTCCAACCTTCAACAAAGGCACGCCCATTCAATGCATGTCTTTCGAATGCCCACTCGACCGCAGGGAGGACATGTAGACTCCACACAGAAGGCACTCAAAATGCAAACCGAGAATCGAACGGGAGAACCTCTTGCTGTGAGGCAACAATGCTACCGATGCACCACTGTGGCAGTATAGGGTCAATCTGGAATGTAGTGATGTAAAATACCATTCATTCGTACATAATGGGGATGGTGATCAAATTATCTCATAATAAAACTTACCAGCCAGATTTGAATCACATAACTTTGGCAATAGACACTGCTTCTTTTTAATTCCATAGGATGAGGCATGCAGACTGCAGTCTAGTTCACAGAAAGCACTGTATCCCATGTAGAGTGCTTTCTGTGAACTAGACTGCAGTCTGAATGCCTCAGCCTATGGCATTAAAAAGAAGCAGTGTCTATTGCCAAAGTTATGTGATTCAAATCTGGCTGGTGAGTTTTATTATGAGATAAGTATCCCATTTAGACAGCGGTGATGGTGCTGCGGTAGCGTTGTCACCTCACAGTTAGACGTTGCCCATTCGATTCTCAGTTAAAGCGTCTTCTGTGTGGTAACATGCATGAATGGGCATTCCTTCATTGAAGGTTGTGTGTTAGGCCTGGCAAGCCAGCACGTCAAAATCTACTGCCAATCATTAGCGGACCGGAGTTCCACTGTGGCGACCTCTAACCGGGAAAAGCCAAAAGAAACAAACAAACTGTATCCCATGTAGAGCTCTACCTAAAGCACTGTAGAATCAGATATACCTGCAGGCACAGCTGCTACGCAACAGTGGAGTAGTTCACTTAAATGTTGGCATGCAGTGGTCCACAGATCATGTCTAGACAACTAGCACCATAACAGTGCACCTGAGCATCACTGGAATACATACCATGTTTGCAAATGAATTCCACGTGTGTTGTTATATGTTGTTGAGTACATGGCTTTGTGAGGCTGAATGTACTTGTAGTGAATGTTTCCACAGTCTTTGGATTGGGAACCAAATATTATACAGCCAGTGGTGCTTATTTATATAGGTACCTAGAACCATGTCATGCACAGCTATGTATGTCTCCATGTCATGCACTGCAATGTACATCTACCATGGTAATGAAGTCTTTGTTTTATGAATGGCACATGATTATATGCTACATTTTTTTCATGTACAGTACTTTACACAGCCTGTGGTGCTTATTTACATAGGTACCTAGAGCCATATCATGCACCGCTATATATGTCTACTATGGTACGGAAGTCTTTATTTATGAATGGCACATGGTCATGTGCTACATTTTTTCAAGTACTTTATAAGTATCAGAAATGATACAATGATAAAATGATAGGTTAATAGAGTCATAGGTAAGTACTAGGCTGGCTGCCCTTGCAGGCTATTTTAAGCCTATAAAATTTCTCTTTTTGTGTTCAAAATAACCTATCCCATTTGGTTATAGATCAGCCTTAGTCAACTCCTGACTGATAATTACATATTACCCCTAATAAGAATAACTGGGATCATACCACAGATAATTTGAAGGTACCCATGTATGGGATAAAGCATTTAGAAGCTGTCACTGCCGATTAGTAGTAAAGGGGCAGTCCTGGGGTAAATTTTCTGTTTCCCATCCATAGATCTAAGTTGTATTTGAAAATGTACAGGGATGAACTTTGTTTTATGTAGATGGGCAGTCTGTTCCACAGCAGCAATATCCTCTGTGAAATATACCTGTCCCTCCAAACTAATCTATTGATGTTGCAGAAGAGGTTTAGATCCATAGACTGAGTATTTCTGATGTTGTTTGACTTGCTGATGTGCAGTAGATTTGTCTGCCAGACACAGGTCACCTCTTAGCAGTCTGTTTGATACCAAATATACTGATAGGGCTTTGAGTCAGTCCATGTAGGATGTGTTTAGGCCTCGTATCCTTTTAGTAAGGTATCTCTTTGGGTGTTTCACTTGTTGTATGTGTCTGAACAGACATATGCCAAAAGGGACATTATGTTCAATGATTGGCCTAATGAGGGCTGAGTGAAGGAGACAACAACATCCCTAGATTTAGACACAATCCCTTTGTGTATAACCTGTGCAATATAGAAGGACTTTCTTACAACAATAAACATGTTGATCAAAAGTTAGATCATTGTCCATATACATTCCCAAATCCTGAGCAACTGGGTAAACTCTTAGGGGCATATCGTCAATGTGTTATTTTCCTGGGTAGACGATGTCACAGAGGATGCAATAATGCAGTTTTTGGCATTAAGTTTCAGACCATGATTTTGACATTGGTTGTTTATTTGAAACAAACCTTCCTGCAGGATGGCTAAGTCATTAGGGGATTCAGTGACTGTACCTTGCTTGCAGTCCTCTGGAAACTTTGTCAGCCAGAACTGTTTGGTATTGGCTTTTACAGCAGAAAAGTAAATGCCAAACAGGAGGGGTCCCAGGACAGAACCCTGGAAGAGTCCACTAGTGACTGGTCTATTTATGTCAGTATCTTCCCTATTTTGATTATCTGTTTCCTATCTGAGAGCCAGTTGGCAATCCAGTGGGTGACATAGGGGTTTACTCCCAGTTTATTTAGCTTTTCTATTACGCCTAAGTGTGGAACTGTGTCAAAAGCTTATAATTACATAATTTTTTCAAAGCCAAAATTAAGAAATTTTTCTTTGAAGAACATAAGTGCAGGGACTTTATTGAAAATAGCTAGGAATACTGTAGTTACCACCCAGTTGTCACATTTCTGCTGATGTTAATTACCACATACCTCATGATTAGTTATACTGTGAAATGTGTCTTGTATGCATGTGTGCCTTTCTGATGGTCATTATCTGCATTGAACTATAAACAATGTCTCCTTATTGAAATCGCAGCACTTGAATTAGTGAGGGCCAAAATACCAAAGGAAAACAAAAAAGAAGGTTGAAACTACAAGGGAAATGTAAATATTGAACATTACTCTTCTTATTTAAACTTCTTCTTTGCAGGGGAGAACCCCCCCCCCACACCCCCTCAAACTTATATATATATATATATATATATATATATATATATATATATATATATATAGACTCCAAGATCCCCTTATCTTGGGGGGGGGGGCATTCAGAGATATGGCCATCTTGGTCTGGATTTCTCAGTCATTCAGTCTCCATATTTCAGCACTCATGCATTAAAATATCAAGATTTCAAATGGCTTCCATAAAGAATATCAATGTTTTACTAAAGGATACTGCTTGCTGAAAATTTCTGTACTATACTTCTAAATTTACCAGTGGCTTTCCTAATTCAGGATTTGAAAAAGCTCCTCTCTCAGGGCTATCATGTGCAAAAAAAAAAAGTCTGTACCATGAATTGCCTCAATACACATTATATTAATAATTAATTAATATTATTAAATGCGATTGCATGCAGGCTGCAGTTCATGGCTGCTGTACTAGTAGTACCTAAGGCCATGTAACATATGGTGTGCTTGATTCAAAGAGCAGTATTTACTTTACTTTTTTGTACTAGTGTTTAAAACCCAGGTCACTGCTTAAAAGGGTCAATCTGACAATCTCACATACTGAATAAACTGATGTCAAATAAATAAATATATAAATAATATGGACCAGTTCTATGAATGCTACCCAGATGTGCTCTATATCACCACAGCACCCTATAAAAATAGTGCATAGTTTACTGAAATGATCTATAGAGCAGCATTAAAGGACACCTTGATTTTGAATGACATATTTAGTAACAGTATTTGAAATTTTGTGAAGTAAGTCTTCTAGTTGTAATAAAAACTTCTTAACCAAAATACCATTAGCTGCAGAATTTACTGCACTGCCATCTAATGGCAATGATAGTCATCTACTACTCTCCGAGCCTCTTCATCTCCTTATATTTCGGAAATATGTTGCATGCTACCTGCATAGGTCTCAACCTGCTAAGAGGCCAGTGTGGAACACAGACCATTGCAATGCGTGACAAACAGTCAAAATGTGGAATATCCTGTTTTCGCACTGCATGAAAAGCATACCTTGCCCATGGTCATGACCTTTCAACCAAAATACACACACACACACACACACACACACACACACACACACACACACACACACACACACACACACACACACACACACAGACATTCAACCTTTCATACCTCTCAACTGCCCAGATTTTTGCAGAATGTCCACATTTTTGTCTCATATTTTTGATCTGTTCCCACACATGTACACACACACACACACACACACACACACACACACACACACACACACACACACACACACATTCACCCTGTCAATATAATAGGACCATACAGTCAGTGAGCACCAATAACAATTTTACTGGTGGTGATTGTTGCACAGGGTATAATACTATGGGCAGCCAACCCCCCCCCCCCCGCAAAAAAAATGCAATGTTTGTAATTACAATTATTTGTAGAAATCCTCTGTCAGGGAAAATACCTGGCATATAATACTGATGTATTTAAATCTGTGATGCATAAATAAAGATGCAGATGAAACGAGTTTAAATTAGTAGGGACATAATGGGAGAGTATTATGTACACACAGGGATCTATAAACAGACATTGGCATTTAATGTGCATTGAAATCAGAGACGGGGCTGCAACTAATAAAAGTTGTTTAGCTGAGGTCACACAGGAATGTGTTCCAAAGTCTAGGACCTCGTTCACCTAGAAACTGTAACAGCTAGGTATTTCCAGAGATTATGCGGACTAAACTAAGAAAGTGTGAAAGTATTGGCAACAGTAAATGTCCTTCTATTTTCATGTTGCAGTATTCATAACTGTAGGGAGGTTGCTGCCTGCAGCACCAGCCATCCAGCCAGTATAAAAAATTGTTAGGATCAGGGGTACATGTGACGTTGCATCTCAGAGCCATAAACTGACATTGGCTATAAAAGTGATGTCTGCACGTACCCATTTCAGAACTTTTTTTTTTTCAATAATTTTTATTTTCATTTTGCATTTATTAAAGACAGAAATATTTTCATATTTACAACATGACCATAAGATAATGTTATACACTGTAGACAGTTTATAAACATGAAGGTCATATAACAAACCTATTTACACTATATACATAGATGCTTTCTCAAACAAGTTTAAACAATATAAAGACAACACATACATTAATGTTTGCAATACCATATTTTGTTGCACGTTTGTGGGTATATTGCTAGGTTCCCTTATAACACTTTCCTCTGTAGTGTGCATGATGTTTTATGTTAGTATGATATTAAAGGTTTGTTCCCAAGTTGCTCGAGTTTTGCTGTTTTGTTTCTTTTGTCCATTACTATTTTGTGAGGTAATAGGTGTTTAATAGCCACTTTCTTAAAACCCTCCCAAGAGATGTTCATAGAGTCTATCCATTTGAGGGCTATATATAGTTTCATTAATGAGAATATGGTTATAAGTGAGTTTGCTTGTTTTACTGAGAAGTTAGATGGGCGAATATGTACTATGGTAAATTCCCATGTAAGTGTTCATGATTGATATCCCACTTTCTGTAATTGCAATTTCAGTGAATTCCAGAGTTTACAGACACATTTGCAACTCCAAAATATATGCATTAAATCTGCTATCTGATCCTTGCAGTGTGGAAAGTATGGTGATTTTGTTGCATTGAATTTGTGTAGTAATGCAGGTGTGAAATATGCATTGTTATTTATCATAAGCTGTGTGTACAACAGTTTTTTTAAGGGGTATGCTTTTCAGTGTTAAGTTAATTGCATTTTGTATCTGGTGGCTGTCCAAAGATGGCTATATTTTCCTCCAGTAGTTAGAGAAAAGGAGGTCTTTCTGGAATTTGATTTCCCCTGTCATTTTGTATGAGTTTGTTATAGTTTTCTTTGTCACGAGGATAGTCTCCCAGAGCAGAGTGCATTTTTCCATGTCACTGTTGGGTATGGTAAGGTTTTAGAGGTAACTGGAACACATCTCTTTAATTTGTCTAACCATTATGACATAAGACTTAGGTAGATACAGATTATTTCTCAAACTTTAGAACTTTTCTTCCACAGTGATCTTTGGACCTCTGATCGCCAGCTCCAGGAATCAGTTCACTCATTTGTTTTGGCCGTCCCATACAGATAAGTACCCTTTTGGGTTTTTTGTTACCTTTCTTATAACTTTTCAAAAGTATATGTCAGCTAGGAAGGAGAAGTGTGCTTGTGGAAGACAAATTCCACATAAGAACATGCATGATAAGTGCATATTCTGTTTATGTGAAGGCCACGACCATACGTCTTGTGACATCTGCAAGTCTTTTGTACCAAAAGTACTATGCAGCTATCTGGCTGCCTTAAAACTTTACTTAGAAAACCAGAGACTCTGGCATCTGGCATTAGGCATGGAGGGTGAGGTAGGTACCTCCGATGAGCTGCCTAGGAAGAAGGCTAAAAAAAATTAGGCCTGACGCCCATGCAGCACCTCAGGAGTCTGGTGAGACTCTCGGGGCAGATGTTAGATCAGGGTTCCATCAGACACCCATTTCACAGCTAGAACTGGGAATCGTGGTGGAAGCCAGTTCAGCAGAAATGTAGAGTACATCTGCTGAGATTGATCAGCCATCAGCTCCTGATGGTGAGGGGGAACCACAGCTCATGAAGTCGGAGGGGTCTACTCCCACCTTTCCATCCTCCCAGGCATTAGCTTCTAAACCAGTGCATCCTACTACTCCTCTAAAGTGGAAACAGAAATTAAAACATAGAGAAGGAGAGCCAGCTCCTGGATGGGAAGCCTTTTCCCAAAAATCTTTTCAGAGCCTTCCAGGCCCTCCAGTGTCAGGTGTCAAAACCAGTCCCTAAACCTGTGCAGGCCTTAGAGGATTCAGAGGAACACATCTCTTCCTCTGATGAATCATTTACTTATAGTTCCCAGATTGAATCCCCAAGGAGTTCATTACCAATGAGGAGGAGGACACTGTTAGTACTGAATCTCCAGGAGAAGAATTTTCCTTTGGTGACACCATTTCTCATATGAGAGAACACTTGAAATGGCAGGCCTCAGATCTTTCAGAAACAAAAAAAAGATACTTTGAATTACTGCAGATGGACCTGCCCTCCCAATCTGCAGTCCCTCCCCTGCTTCTAGCCTTTCATGATTCCTTTCTGGCTGCATCACAGGCCCCTGTTTCTCAGCCCCCAGCTTCCAAATGTCCAGGTGGGTTTTATAAACTTCCTCAGAATACATAGTTCTTGTTCAAGAACCCCCCTGCAGACCCTGCTCTATAACAGTGTCAGCAGATAAATCATCCAGACAGCTGCCTTCTACCTCTCTGTTTCCCACAGACAAGGACAGCAAATTTATGAATAGATTAGGGAAAAAAGTCTATACTTCTTCCACTCTAGCCATCAGAGCCCTAAATTATCAAACAAACATGGCTATGTTTGTTTTAGATACCCTATCAAAAGCCTCTGCACTTATACCAGACATGACAGACTCTCCAGCTAAGTCACAACTCTCCGCTCTGCTCTCTACCACCTCCCAGGTTACCAGGCACTCCATCAAGTGCAGTTATGATGTGATAGAGGCATCTTCCAAATCTGCAGCCTCAGGTACTGTCCTAAGAAGATATTCATGGGTGAGGCTCCAGCTCCTTCCCATGGATGTCCAGTCCAAATTGCTGGATGCACCTCTTGATAATAAGGCACTTTTTGGTGCACCTGCTGCAGAGCTCCTTAAATCCCTACAAGAAAAGGGCAAGGAGCTACAAAACTTAAAACATGTGCTAGTCTCCCCTATTCCTAGGTACCATAGGATCTATCCTCAAATGACCACCTTTTTTAGGAGGCAGTCATCTCAGTCTACTGCTCCGCAAGCCAAGGGTTGGAGAAAATCTAAGAAACACTCCATTCCTTGAACATCTTCTTCTTCCACTTCTACTTCCTTTTGGAGTCAGCCTGACCTGGACAGAGCCCCTCCACTGTGACTCAGACATCTTACCTGCCTCCTTTCCCCTGTCCCTCAACCTCACCCCTTCCCTACCCTCCTGGCAGAAAATTACCTCAGAGGCTTGAGTCCTCTCAATCATTCAAAAAGGACACTTTATGACTTGGTGGACACTTCCTCCTTTTCAGGGGATACCCCAACCCCCTCCAAGTCAGCTTCATCTTTTTCCCTCAATCCTGGATCAGCCCCTAACTCAAGGCACCATAGAAAGAGTACCTCTAGACCAGACAACCAAGGGTTTTTACTCCAGGATGTTTTTGGTCCCAAGAAAAGATGGCCTTTGGAAACCAATTCTGGATTTGCCTGTCTCAATCTATTCCTCAAGGCTTCTAACTTCAAAATACTCACCTTGCACCACCTACTACCCCTCATCCCCTACCAAGCTTTCATGGTATCCCTGGATCTGAAGAATGCCTACCTTCATATTCTCATTCACCCCAGCTACTGGAAATGTCTACACTTTTCAGTAGGTTCCTTGCATTTTCAATTTTCTGCATTGCCATTTGGGCCATAAACAGCCCCCAGAGTATTCACAAAGTGCCTAGCTCCAGTTATCACTCAGTGCAGAATGTAGGGCATTCAAATATACCCATACCTGGAACACCTCTTGATACTTCACCAGGGCTGCCAGGGAATTCCTGAGAGTCCTAGGTCACATGGCATCCTTGATACCCATGCTTCCCTTGGCAAGGCTGCATATGAGGAAGTTCCAATGGGTGCTGAAGAGTCAGTGGAACCAACATTCCCACCCTCTGGATATTCCCCTGCCTCTCCTTCCATGCCTGAAAACAGAACTGGAATGGTTGATAGCAGCCATCCACCTCAGTCAGGGTATACCTTTGCAGATCCCTCCAACCTTACAACAAATCTTCACAGATGCTTCAGACCTGGGTTGGGGAGCAGTGCTGCAAAACCACAACAAACAGAACAAAGTTCAGGGAGAGTGGTCCTCCCTCAGGCAAAGGGACCACATCAGTATCAAAGAGATGAGGGCCCTTCTCCTAGCATTGCAAACATTCCAACAAATTCTCCTTCCAGGTACCATGAAAGTAGTCACAGACAATATGACTGTCCTGTGGTATATCAACAAGCAGGGGGGGACAAGGTCCTACCCCACTCTGCAGCTTGGCAATTCAGATTTGGTCCCTAGCAGCAAAAATACACGCAAGCAGTATACATTCATTCTGCAGAGAATGTGATGGTGGACACTCTCATCAGAACATCTGCACCCTCTCACAAATGGATACTTCACAGGGAGGTGGTTTTGTATCTTATTCACAAGTGGAGTATTCCTCAGGCAGATCTGTTTGCCTCCTCCCAGAATAGGCAGATCACTGTGGTTTGTACAAGGGATCCACATCCACAGGCTTGGAAGGTGGATGCCTTCTTTTTTCTTGGGAGGGGATGTATCTTTATGCCTTTCTCCTCTTCACACTGATTCACAAAGTCCTTCTGAAGATTCAGAGGGACAAATCAAAAACCCTGCTGGTGATTCCCTTTGGGCCAAGACAGCATTGGTTTCCCCTACTTCACCTACTAGCCAAGGGCAATCACCACAGGTTACCCAATTAATTTGACCTACTCCCACAAGGCAGGGGGTCTCTCATACACCCTCAGGTGCTCAACCTCAGACTCACTCTATGGGTGATAGAATTCTGATCCCCTTCAGACACCTATACCCAGAGGACATACTCAATGTCCGGCAAGAGGCCAGGAAACCTAGTACCAGGAGAAATTATGTCTCAAATGAAAAAACAGGTGGTGTCAAATGAAAAAGCAGGACCCCTTTCTTATTCCTGTACCTATGGTCCTTTCTTACTTGTGTGAGCTTCAACATTCAGGTCTGACCTACTCTTCTGTTAAGGTACACTTGTCAGCCATTTATGCCTGTCTCCCTTTGGTACATTCTTTGGCATCCAGATTAGAGGTAAAACTAGTCTTAAGAGGGGTCATCCATACCAGACCCCCCTCATAAACTAATAACCCCTTCATGGGACCTTAATTTTTTCTTGAGAAACTCACACCACCTCCATTTGAACAAGCTCACTCGGCATCACTGAAGCTATGTACTTGGAAAACAGTACTGCTGGTAGCCCTCACATCTGCCAGGAGGGTCTCAGAAATTCAAGCCCTGATGGCTACCCCTCCTTATCTAATCTTCCATAAGGACAGGGTCACCCTCAGGACTAATCCTTCCTTCATGCCTAAAATGGTTAACGAACTGTCCTTGAATCAGACCATTAACCTTCCTGTTTTATTCCCTCAACCTCAAAATTCCTCTGAACGAATTTTACATTCCATGGATGTTCACAGACAACCTAGGTATTACTTGGACAAGATCAAATCCATTAGAAAGTCTGACCAGCTGTTTGTCTCCTTTCAGCCAAGGGCCTTGGGGAAGGCAGTCTCTAAACAGACTATATCATCATGGATTTCTAAAGCTATCTCTGCTTGTTATTCCTTTCATGGAAAAGATTTAACTGCCAATGTGAGAGCTCATTCTACTAGGGCAGCTGCTTCTTCAGCAGCCTTTTCTAGAGGGGTGAACTATACTCCCATACTGGAAGCGGCCACCTGATCATCAGCCCATACCTTTACCAAGCACTGCAAGCTAGAGTTGATCTCTAGAGCCAGAAGTGCATTTGCTAGGTCAATTTTACAGCGTTTCATAGACTAGGCCCCTCAACCCACCTCCCAGACTCATACCTAAAGCTTTGGTACTCTTCATACAGTTATGAATACTGCAACATGAGAATTGAAGGACATAGAATAGTTGTGTAAGAACTTACCATAACTTTAGATGTCGTTCTCTTCCATGTTGCAGTATTCAATACCCCCTTCCTACCCCCTCTTATTCTGTTTATGCATCTGGAGTGACATTTTCCTACCTTCTCTCCATTTAAATGTTGCACAGCAACAGGCACATACCTCTATTAGGTCCCTTCTGTCCTGGTGGCATATGTGAATCTGAAAATCTTCTTTTTCCTTCTTCCCAGGGGTACTACTGTATGATGTAGTAGTTTCTGAAGTGGGTACATACAGACATCACTTTTATAACTGACGTCAGTTTATGGCTCTGACAAGCAACACAGCATGTACCCCTGCTCCTAAGACTTTGGTATACTGGCCGGATGTCTGGTGCTGCAGGCAGCAACCTCCCTACAGTTATCCTCCAAGTGCAGCTGATTAATGCTAAAAACTAACTTTAACAAAAAATAAATAAGCGTCCCGTTTGTTTTAAGGAAAACACAGTTTATTTAAACACAGCACTGACTAAGAGTTTTCGCCCGTAACACTGGGCATCAGAGTCAATTTTCCAATCCAGTTTCCCTCTACTTATACATCACTTCCCTTCACAACCTGTTAATTTATTAATTAATTTGTTGATCCATCCTCATATTAAAACCAAGACATTACATTAAAAATTCAGCCCCCATTTTAAACATACAAAAAACTTTTTATGCAATACAATATTTGCACCACCCATTTATACATGTTAAAAAATGTGCCCTTGTTGTTAAAAAATATATATGAGTATTTCTAAAACCATTGAACAATGATTTAAGCTAACAGTAGAAAACATCATATGGTTTTCTTATGTTTACATTTATATAGACTGTCACACTAAATGTAACTTAAATATATTATACTCATTCACAAAAAAGTACAGTCTCACAAAAAATTCAAAAACATACAGTGCCTGACCTGCTATAAATGCATTAACTCTTTATATTATACCGGCTTTGCACTGGGTTTCAAAATTGCTCCAATGGAGATACAGTTGTTTATAACCAGTTCCTACTTAGCATTCAACCTGATCTGCCATTCTGTTTCGTTTACCTCAAGCAACAATTTGGGGTCTCCCCTCAGTCACTGATAACTTTCTCAATAACAAAAATTAGAAATTTTTTTAAATTCGTACAAACTGTGCTGTGCATATACAAAGCATTACTAGTTTTCTTGTTTTTGATATCCCTAACATGCTCCGAGTTTCTTTCTCTCAATCTCCTCATAGTTTTTCCTACATAAAATCCCAGCCATGCTGTACAGGTTGCCACATAAACAACCATGTTGGTTTCACAGTTGCAGCTCCCTGGACATTGAAAGTTCTTATAAAACCAGGAATCATTACATGTGGTCCATCATTTGTATACTTACACCACCTACATGCCCCACACTTGCTCATCCTAGATCTGTAATTTTTAGATTTATTCTTAGGTTTAATTTCCAATAATTTCTTTAAATTTTCCCTTTGCTATATACTATTCTAGGTTTATTTCCTAACTTATTTTTCATATCCTGGTCGAAGGACCCTTCCCAATGCATATACAGTTTCAAAACTAACACAGGTCATTATGCTCACCATATTCCATAACCATCACATCCTTTCCAAAAGTTGCTTTTTGAATCACTTTTTCATTCCCATATTGTCCATCTTTAATATTGGTGGAAACTTCTTAAAACCTATTTTTGACCACCTCTCGCTTTACTTTTATCAACACATGTGGGGGGGTTGCCTCTCTCTCTCTAAACAAATTTATCAATTTATTAATTTCTTCCATAAAAACAATATCATCACTTACTAACCTCAACGATCTAACCATCTGTCCCTTGATCACGCTCTTTTTCTTTATATAAACAGTGACTTCTATCAAATCTTAATAGTGAATTTGAATATGTTTTCTTTCTAAAATAGTAGAAGTTAACTCCCCTTTTATTACATCTTTCCTTAAAAAAATGTAAAAAAAAATCCATTTTTAACTCATGTGTCTTGTAGGTGAATCTTAAAGACTGGGTACTACTGTTAAAGTAATCTATAAATTCTTTAATTTCTTCTTGGCTGCCTGTCCACAAAATCAGTATATCATCCAAAAATCTAAGGTAGCTCAAAATTTTATTCTTATAACCAGATTTGAACACATACTGAGCTTTCTATTCTACCAGTACTAAGTTTGCAAATATTGGTGCACATTTAACACCCATAGCAATGCCAGTTTTTTGCCAAAAAAAATTTACCGTAAAAAAAAAAAAAAATTATTGAACAACACAAATTCCATTAATTCTACTAGGAAGTTCACTTTTACATCATCCAGTCTATCCCAATTCCTCAAACTTTGACCATAGTAGTCTAACCCTACTTCGTGGGTATAACACTAAACAGGTTTATGACATCAATTGCTAAAACAAAAAATCCTGTTTGATATTTACTCCTCTTAATGGTTAAAAACCGTGCCATGAATCCTTTAAAATATGTTGCCTCTCATTTGGATCAATAAAGGTTGCCAGGGATTCAGTGTTAGACCCCCTAGCCGACACTATAGGTCTAAATGGGGGGGTCTACCTGATTCGTATGTATCTTTGGTATCCCGAACATAGCTGAGATAACTGGCACTTCCACCAATAAGAAATCCAATTCAGCCTTTGTGATCACATCCTGGCACCAAGAATCATACAGAAACATCTATTTTAGCATATGCTCTATTTATATCATTACAAGATTCCCTTTCATAAGTAAAATTGTCATTCAAGATGTCATACATCTTACAAATGTAATCCATCTGTGCCATGATCACCAACCCTCCACCTTTGTTGGGGTTCATGACTCTATAATCCTTATTGTGCACCAATTCTCTCAAATAAGTCCTCTCTTCGATGGATAGATTGCCTGTAAATGCCTCATCTGTTTTATCCAGTTTTCTAAATTCCCCTTTACATAAACCTTCAAAAGCAAATACTAGTGGGTTATTTGGAGGTATAACAGTACTTTTCCTTTTTAATAATTCCTTGCCTTCCATTAGGGGTGTTGATATTTATTATGAAAAAAAATAAGTGTAAATTTAACTGTCTGGTGTATAACTTCAGGTTTATCAATAACTTAGTAAGATCAGCTTCATGTACAGTAAAATAATTCAAACATTTAGTTAATAATCTAAGGTGTGCTTCCTAAATAACCAAGTCACTCAAGTTGTATAGCACAAAGCCCTGATGGGTTAACAGTTGTAATTCATTAGTGTGTTCCAGCATTTTCAAAACCATTTTCAGTAACATTTTCAACATTAAATACATCATAAAGTTCTGCAATACAACAGTGTCCTGACCACATACTGATTCATTCTCCCTCTGCCCCTCCATGCTTGTTTGTTCATAGTCCAACTGTTTGACCCACCTCTCCAGGGCTGTTCTCCCTGATTCTTTAGGCATTCTGAACAATGTATTTGAGGTGAATGATCTAAAAAAATTTCATCCTGATAAATTTTATCATAGTTCATGTCACAATTTCCTGTCATCCCAATATTATCAAATTCATTAAATACATTTCTAATATGAAGGGGAGGGGGCTACGCCTTCCTTTCAGCATAATCCTTTCCATCCCTCTTCAATTTACCTTGCTTTCTAATAATATTCTCTTTCTCATATTTCTCCAATTCTATAAATACATTGTTGTATCTTTGTGACATATTAGCAAACAAATCATTTGTAATACTAACATTCAAATTTACAATTTTGTTTTAAGATTAAACAACTTATGATCATTATCATGTTTAATTATTTTCATCATTTCAGCTCCAGTTCTGTCAAACAACTCAAGAAGCTCCTTGTGCTTGACATACCTGCTAACAGTCCCATTCGGGAACTTCCAAATGTGCAAACCCTTCAGTACTTGCTGCAGTTTAATGGATTTCTTCAGTGTCCATTTGAAGCGACTTATATGTCTTGCTAATTTGATCAAATTTACAGTTATGAATACTGCAACATGGAAGAGAAGGACATCTAAGGTTAAGTTCTTACACAGCTGTTCTTTGTCATTTGAGAACAGAGTACACAGGATGCTAAAGTGCTGAAGACCAGAAAATAACCAAAAAATGCAACTGCACCACAGAACAAGAGTAAAACCTGACTTTATTAAGCTCAAATTAAAGCAAATTTACTGGTTGTTTTCATCTGCATAATTTCAGACTTCTTGAACTTCTTGAAGTCTGAAATTATACAGAGAAAAAACAGTAAACTTGATTGAGATTACTCTTTGGACTATTGGATTACTACCATAAGCTTTTTCTGTGTGTCATTATGGTTCACCATGAAATAACTACATAGGGACAGAAGGTGAACTGTAAATGAGCCTTTTGCATGGCAAAAACTGTAGCAATCCTTAGATATTTCACCTTATGGTATTGGCATTTGTTGATCATTTGGATTTCAAAACCAAAGAGATCCTTCATTGTTATTTTCAGGACTATGACAATGCCCGTCCCAAGATTTAAGAACATTACCCAGCACCACTGCAATTTTGCACTACTATACTTTGAAATGTGAGATTCAGGTAGGACCTATGTTGCCCACATGTCTAGATATGCAATAAGCAGACCAATACTCAATGATGCATGCATAACAAAGGTAATGCCTCTAGGAAAATCATGAATACACAAGCTATACCCCATGAACGATGGGTAACATCACTTGTATGCCAGCTATATTGGAAGACTCACCACATACCCCATATTTATGCTGGACTCCAGTTATATAGCAGCAGAAAGCAATGACCAATATATTCTCCCTGATCTCCATCAGCTGCTTGGTGTAAAGGAACAAAGATGAAATTATTATTCAGATGCCCTTGGATCAAGTCTTGGCACTGGACAAAAAAACTGGTGGGGGGGGGTGAAGGAACTGAGCCTACTCCTGCTTCCATTGGTGAAGGTAAGAAGGAAGGGGTGAATGCCAAGAAAACCATTCTGTTCAACCTCCTCAGTGGAGTTCAGACAGCCATTAGAGGGCTTTGTTTCAAGGAGAAGTTTGGACATGTGTGGGTTACATCATGTATGGAAGACAATGACAGTCCACAAAATGCCCAGGCAAACCCAACCCCAGATGGCAGTGTACAGGAAAATGGAAGATTAAACAGTTAAAAAAATCAAGACAGTAAATAAACCAATGTTGTTTTCTTTGTGCTAATTAACTGAGGCAGTTTTCAGAGTGACATTTTTTACAGTCTCTTCACGTTTAAAATTCTCGTCTTCAGATGTCGATGATCCTATTCATTCTAACAAAATGCGGCAGGAAAACGTCTGCATATGCAGTTCCCATTCTATATTAAAGTTGTATTTTTACTCATTTTGTAGGTAGTTTAATCTATATGTATTCCACATGCTGGAAAAAAAGGCAAATCTTTCATACGTATTTTCCATTACATAAAAAACAGTTCTTGTTTTTTTCTCCCATGTAGAGGTATATGAACTAAGAGGTTGTTCAGGTTTCTCCTGTTTTATAACTGAATCTAGGAAATGCTTGATAAATATGTTGACTCAAATGTGTGCCAGAATTTTTTAATGTTTATCACAATCATAAATCTTACCATAACAGCTATGATTACTGTTTTTCAACAAGCAAAAGTCATGTTCTCAACACTCGTTTTTATTTTTTAAGATTTAATAAATATTTTATGATAAGCATTCCCATTTTGTTATCATTGGTTTTCTGGACATGGATATGCCAATACAGCCTTGACTTAACTGAATTATTCTCAAAATTGTTAAGTGACTGATTAAGCAAGCTGAGGTAAAGTATGCAACAAATAAAATAAATGCTGACTTAACTATTGTTTAATATATGCTTGTCTTTAATGGAAATATTTTTTGTTAAAAATTTTTATGGAAGGCATGCACACAACATCTGTTTGCAATTGCAACAATCTGTATTGTTTGCCTATACTATATACATCTATGATTTTGAAAGAATGCTTAATATCAGTGGCTCATCATTAACATTATTGCTTTTTGTAGTACGTAATATTAAGATTTATTGAGTAAATTATAGATGTTGAGCAGAAGATGCTTGGCTGTTTTAAACAAGATGTTTGCAGTTTTACTTTATTCTTTTCTTAACAATCTATAGCGCAGTCATCAGCAATGTGCCGGATTTTGTAAAGTTTGCAGAATACAGCTCATTACACTAATATCAGCATGAAACTTGAAGATAATGTTGTACTATGTAAATGTATGGCAAAAAATTGAGAACAGCTCAGTGCACAATGGAGTACTGCAGTATAAATGACACACTATAGAAATGTACAACTAATCCATAAGTAATAATCAGTTGCTGTCAAACCACATTGTACAACACCAAAGTTACATAAAGATGATCACAATTTAAGCGATCTGATAATGTCAGTAAAAGTGAGGTATTTTTAAGGGGGGTAACTGACAGATGAAAAGGGTGGTCTATTTGGCCAAGTGCCTAGATTGTCCAGCATTTTATGTTGGTAAAAATTATAGGTCTTTAAGATGCCGGATTTATGAACATTTAAATGATATTAATAAAAATAGTGAGAATAATGCAATATAAGCACACTTGACTGCAAGACCTACATGTGTTACATTTCATTTTGCTATTTTAGATCAGGTCAACATTAACCCTAGGGGAGGTGATGTGAAAAGGAGACTAGGTGGCAATTACAATTAAATGCATCCAAGACACCAGGGATTCATAACATATATCTATATTGCCCATTTTGAAACATAGGTCCCAAATGGTTACATAGAGTTATTAATCCCCAGGAATCACGAATCCTCCGTGTAAGACTAAAGTAGTCTTACACGGAAACGCCAGTCTAAGAGTAAGATGGCAGCATGCCATGCATATTAATGAGGGCGTGCTGCCTCAACTCAAAGGCTAACATGGAGCATGCACGAGTTCAGGGGGCGTGTCGGACTGCCGAGCAGTCCAAAAATCCATGCCCCTGCAAGTCTCTCAATTGGGAAATGTCAATTGACATGAGCGAGTTCTCCCAAATGTGTACATACTCAACACCACACTCCCCCACATTCTAAACCTCAGTACAATTATAAAATGTAAAACTTTTTATTTTTTTTTATTATTCCCGATATAGCTGCCCGTATTTGCGTGGGTTTGCGCAGGTTTGCCCATTGCTTAGCTACAGTTAGCAATCAAGACATCGAAGAGGATAATAAGAAACGTATATGCAAATTAAGCAAAATAGCAATAGTGTAGTGGTAGAGCCTCCGCACAAAAAGGAGACATTCCCGGTTCGAGTCCCCCACTCCCCTTTATATTTTCTGTTGGAAATCTGTATATGAAAAGAATTCCTGACATTTATCATTGAAATTTTAGTAAAAAGCATTGAAATGGCCTATGTAGTAGTGAACGAATTTTATACACACATATATATATATATATATATATATATATATATATATATATATATATAAGAAAGTGAAATGGTTATGCATACTGATGAATGCATAAGTAACGTATCTTAAGCAATGTGATGCACTGCTAAGCAAAGTTTACCAGTATTAAGCACATTTCAGTATAATTGCTCATAGCATAGCACTGATTTAACTAGTGCAATAGCTTTGCGAGGAGCTGCGCATTGCACCAACTAGCGCAAACAGAACATGTTTGCACGGAGCTGCACACCGAGCTAACTAGCACAATGCTGGGCAACGTCGAGCAAAGTTGGCTAAACACAGCCACACCTCCTAGCCGGTCTGGCCAGTAGTAAAATAAAAGGCAATGACAGGCCTCAAACCCAGGATACTGTGCACCATAATCACAGTACTGAACCATTAAGCCATGACAGCTTTTCATATGCATGCAATTTCAAAACACACATACATATCAATCGAAGTTTGCCTATTGCTAAGCAGGTGTGCTTTCAGCTGAGTTTCTTCAAAACCTGCCAATCACAGATAAGTGCGGGAAATGAGGCATATTTAAGCTCCATAGGTGGGAATACTTGCCATAACTGGTTGTAGCTCCCATCTGCAGTCAGCATAGCTGGTGTTGGGGAGGGCTCTCGTTTTCAAGCACAACATTGGGGCATTGAGGAGTCAAAAGTGATGGTTTGGCTCCTCGTCCATAATCATGAGGAGAGACTCCTACAGGGCCAGTTCCAAGGCACCCTTTACAAAGCAGAAGCCTGGAACCGTCTAGCTCATGATCTCACCAGTGCCACAGGTGTCACTCGCACTGGTGAGCAGGTCAGACACCACTACTCAGACCTGAAGAGATGCAAGGAGGACCGACTGAACCAGTGGATACAGGAGGCCCATGGAATGGAAAATGCCCCACTACTGAGTAGGTAGCCATGGAATGAAGTATGTAAGAATTGCTATGGTAGTTTATATTATGGATAGGTATATCTCAATATCACTTCATTTACTTCACAGCTGCAGGTGTCCGTGCTGCGAATCAGCAAGCCTATGCAAATAGGCTGCTAAAGCTGCGCCACCAAGCAGGTTAGTAATTATTCTGCATGTATTGTTATATAAAATAAGTGAGAGAGCCTGAGAAAAAGCGTTTTAGCACAATAATAAAGATATAATAAGTCTTGAATAACTTCCCTGCATGTACTGTTATATAAAACAAGTGAGAGAGCCTGAAAAAGAGTGTTACAATCCATTAATAAAGGTATAATATGTCTTGAATAAGTCTTCTGCATGCACTGTTATATCAAATAAATGAGAGAGCCTCTAGAAAAGTGTGTTATGTAATTAATAAAGGTATAATACCTGGAGTGTGTCCATGTCACTTTCTTTGATATGTTGTTGTACTCTTGCATTATAGAAATACTACTGTTGTATTAAATGCTGTCAACACACACTTGGGTAGGCCCATATAAAGTGGATGAAGGGAGTGCCAGTAGCTGTTAAGCATATATACAGTCCTCAACTGTTGATTCATGGCCTGCATGTATAGGTTAATC
Source organism: Protopterus annectens (assembly GCF_019279795.1). Lineage (NCBI taxonomy): Eukaryota > Metazoa > Chordata > Ceratodontiformes > Protopteridae > Protopterus > Protopterus annectens. The sequence continues at coordinate 1,251,819,479 of NC_056733.1, read as the reverse complement.
TGGCACATGAGTAGCTTGTTATAGTGTTCCCCAGAAATGTCAGTGTGCTGCTAGAAATGTAGGGGGCTGTTAAAATATAACTGATAATGTCACCTGAACACATCTAGATATGTGTATATATATATATATATATATATATATATATATATATATATATAAATATAAATGTTCATAGGTTCATAGGTTCATACTAGGCTATCTGCCCTAGGGCATTTATAAGCCTAGCCAGAGTGTATTTGGCTTTCGCCACCCATTTTAAATGAATTTTGCTATGCCCTTTTTCGAGGTTAGTATACTGTGCGTCTGTCTAACAGTGACACAGAAGTGATACCTGGGGTAAACCTACTATCTTTATAACAAACGACAAAGCTTTCAGGTTCAAAAACCCTTTCTCAATGTTTACAATAGGTATAAGGTAACACCCATTTTTATACATACTAACTAGATCATATGACCTGCAGCCATCATCACATGTCCAGGAAATTATACAATATAAAATGTAAAACACTAAGTGCTAAACAGGTTATAATAACATCAATTATATACACAAAAACTTGAGCATAAACATACAAAGCATATATATCTCAATGAAAAAGTGTACTGAATATTAAATGTTAGTAACTTTCATAATATATCAATAAAAATAAAAATAATGATAATAATGATAAAAATTGTGCAATTTAAGCATACCTTTAATTTATTAGTAAGTTTAAAAGTAAAATTAAAAATTTTTAAAATTACTTTAACCTTGTCTGTTGTATTCTTTGCAATACAGGTTTTAGAGATACAGAAGCATTTATACCAGGGTATATATCAGCCGACAATCTAATTATCCATTCATATTCCTTCAGATCCAAGGAATTAGATAGGTCCCCTCCCCTGGGTGATGCACTAACACAGTCTATAACTTGAAATTTAAAACAATACCTTGTCCCGTAATACCGCAGCTATATGGCGTTCCTAAGGTACATAAGTCTTTAGATAATCCGCCCATGAGGCCGATAGTATCCGGCAATGGCTGGATTACTGAACCAATATCTTTGTACCTACAGAAGCAGCTACAACCATTATTATCAATGTGTAAAACAGTAATTAAAGATACAACAGATTTTTTAGAAAAATTAAAGTTATGTTATACAGATTTAAAATCTAAAAATTATGACATTGATAAAATCTTTATGGTAACCATGGATATAACATCGCTATTCACGGTGATACCGCATGATCTAGGCATAGAGTCCATTAGGAATTTTAATACAAAATTCTGGTTATACTACTAGACATATAGAAAATATCTGTATGTTACTAGATTTGGTTCTTAAAAATAATATTTTCATGTTTGATAACAAGATATACTTGCAAGAAACAGGTGTAGCAATGGGCACACCTGTAGCTAACACGCCAACCTTGTTTTACATCAATGGGAAATGGTGAATATATATGTAGGAGAGAAGTATATTAATGAACATGTAATATATTACCAAAGGTTTGTAGATGACTGCTTTCTCCTTTGGAAAGGGAGCCATAATGATTTAATGAACTATGTCACGTTTTAAATAACACCACTACCTATTTGAATTTCAAAATGGAAGCATCTCAAACTTGTATAAATTTCCTAGATGTGTCTATTAAGAAACTTGACAATCATATTAATACCTCTGTTTTCAAAAAGAAGTAGCTGGTAGGTACCTACATGCTAGTAGCATGCACGCACCCCATGTATTTAGGGGTATAGTAAAGGCACAAATGGCTAGAATCAGTAGATTGAATTCAGATCAAGATATGTTTATGAAACAATTAAATGAAACCCAAGAAGAGCTTAGGGTTAGTGGTTACCCCATGCATCTATTGGAGGAAACTAAAGAATACATTATATCAAATAGAGAAAGTTTATATGAACCTACCTTTAGGAGAGAATCAACAAGGGCACTTGAAAATACTAATACACCTATGCCTAACAACAAGTTGAGATTCATAACATCTTTTAATTTATATACGAATAAAATAAATAAGATAATATTCAGATACTGGAGGGTACTAATGGCACAAGAGGATATAAAACTAGTTGTTGGAGAAAAACCTTATTTTAGTTATAAAAACATGAACCTTAAAAACATTCTTGGCTATAAGGATTTCTATGATTGGAAGCTAAGAAAAATAGTAGCAGCCAAGCATGGTACATTTGCTTGCTGCAACTGTAGTTGCTGTAACGATTTATTGAAAAGTAGTGATACACATGAAGTGGACATGTTTAAACATCCTATGACAGGAAAAGAATATAGGTTCTTTGGATATGCCACCTGCACAACTAGTAGTGTTGTGTACATAGCTACATGTCAAGTTTGTCCTTGTTTCTATGTGGGTAAAACCACTAGAAAGCTCAAAGAACGAATAACGGAGCATAAGTCCAATATTAGGCTTTCTAATGAGAACAATGCGTTGTATAAGCATATACTTGACAAGGGCACTTCACATTGTTTTAAATTTCAAGTTATAGACTGTGTTAGTGCATCACCCAGGGGAGGGGACCTATCTAATTCCTTGGATCTGAAGGAATATGAATGGATAATTAGATTGTCGGCTGATATATACCCTGGTATAAATGCTTCTGTATCTCTAAAACCTGTATTGCAAAGAATACAACAGACAAGGTTAAAGTAATTTTAAAAATTTTTAATTTTACTTTTAAACTTACTAATAAATTAAAGGTATGCTTAAATTGCACAATTTTTATCATTATTATCATTATTTTTATTTTTATTGATATATTATGAAAGTTACTAACATTTAATATTCAGTACACTTTTTCATTGAGATATATATGCTTTGTATGTTTATGCTCAAGTTTTTGTGTATATAATTGATGTTATTATAACCTGTTTAGCACTTAGTGTTTTACATTTTATATTGTATAATTTCCTGGACATGTGATGATGGCTGCAGGTCATATGATCTAGTTAGTATGTATAAAAATGGGTGTTACCTTATACCTATTGTAAACATTGAGAAAGGGTTTTTGAACCTGAAAGCTTTGTCGTTTGTTATAAAGGTATTTCAACTCAACTGCTCTTGTTTTTGGATTTATTGCTTGATACCAGTGCTTTGCTGCAGTAAACCTACTATCTCCCATCCACTCATCAAGATTCCTCTTGAAGAGAGTCAATGAGGGACACTGCCTAACCTGGACTGGGATTTTATTCCAGAGTGAAGGGAGCCTCTGGGTTATGAATCTGTCCCTCCAGCATGTAATATTTATTTCAGTGCTGAGGTTCAAGTCTCTCGAGCACGTAGCTCAATGGGATTTGGATTTTCTGAGGTGCAGCATGTCCAGTAATTCCAGGTTGGACATGGCTTTATACGTCAGGCACAGATCGCCTCTGAGCAGGCGGTATGCCACTGAGTAGAGCTGGAGTTTCTTTAACCAGGCTGCATATAGCATCTGTTTGAGCCCTTTGATCCTCTTGGTGAGGTACTTTTGGGGTCTTTCCCATTGCTGCAGGTGTCTGGTAAGGTACATCCCAAAAGGGGCATTGTACTCAATTATGGGCCTGATGAGGGATGAGTAAAGAGGCACGATGACCTCCCCTGATCTAGATGTGAATCCCTTCATGATTAGGTGTGCTATATAAAATGTTTTTCTAACCACTTTGGCCACGTGGTTGTCAAATGAGAGATTGCTATCAACTTGGGTCCCCAGGTCCCTATTTACTTCTTCTGTACTTAATGGATTACCACCTATGTGGTAATTTGTGGGCACTTTGTTTTTGCCAAAGGGGATGACTATACACTTTTTGGCGTTTAGCTTGAGGCCATGGCTCTGGCACCAGTTGTCTGTTTCTATGAGGCCCTTTTGTAGGATGCTTGTGTCAGCTGGAGAGTCTATTATGGAGTCCAGTTTGCAGTCATCTGCAAACTTGGTCAGCCACAGTCCTTCCGTGTTAGCCTGTACCTCTGAGAAATATATACCGAACAAGAGAGGTCCCAGGACTAAGCCTTGTGGGATGCCACTTGTAACTGGTTTGGAGTCTGACATGGCTCCAGCAATTCTAACCATGTGGGTTCTGTCCTTGAGCCAGTTTGCAACCCATCTAGTGACATGGGGGTTTATATTTAAGCTGGTGAGCTTATCTATAATGCCCGAGTGAGTTATTGTATTGAAGGCTTTTGCAAGGTCTAGGTAGGCTGTGTGGACCACCTTCCTCTCGTCAATGGCCTTGGTGACTGTTTCAAAGAAATCGACCAGGTTTAAGAGGCAGGATCTGCCCTTAACAAAGACAAACTGGGTAGGATCCAGTGTCTGTAGGTCCCCAGTATCTTTATTTATGAGGTCCATGATGATCCTTTCCATAGCTTTGCAGACCAAGCTAGTAAAGCTTATGGGGCGATAGTTTCCAGGATCCGTTGAGGCACCACCTTTGTGGAGAGGGACCACTGTTGCTGTACGCCACTCTTTGGGTACATATCCTGTAATAAGGCTGAGATTGAACAGTAGTTTTATGTTTGGGTTTAGTTCTTCTTGGAGTTCATGTAGGATGCAGCCCAGGACACCGTCTGGTCCCATTGATGCTGTGTTTTTTGCTTTGGAGAGGGCGGCTCTTACCTGAGCATCTGAGATGTCAGGGAGGCAGCACTCTGCTGGGATAGATATTTGTCCTTTTGGTGGGGAAGGGGGGGGGAGTTTGCGCTGAACCTGTCAGCTAGGATGTTGGCAATGTCTGTGGGTTTGTTGTATTTTTTTGTCATTTTGGGCTAATTCTGAGCATATCTGGGAATTCCCACCCAGGTTCCTAACATAACTAAAGAAAGCCTTGTGATTATCCTTAGTGTCCTGTGCAATTTTTCTCTCGAAGCTGGCCTTAGATGATTTTAGGAGTACTCGTAGTTTTTTGCTAATACTGATCAGAGATGTAATATATAAATATGTAGCAGTAACATCTGTATCCTGGACAGTTTGTATGTCAGATACAGGTCAGGTATATAAAGAACTAGCAAAACCCATTTCACAATTTAATGGACATTGCCTAGTGTAATAATACATGTAGGGGATATATACCTGCAGTCAATAGGAATGTAGTGTAAACTATAAGTATATATAAGTTGTTAATGGAGGTATCTTTTTACATCCTACTCTATGTGCATAAACAATGCAATTCCACACCTCAATGGGTATGTCTAATCTCAAAACATTTGTTGGGACATATGTCCTATTGGTTTATAAATATCTGCATTTACTTTGATGCATGTGCCCTGTTCAAATACCACAATCTTGGTGGCCTGTTGCCACCAATTAATCCTGCATGCTGTTGGAATGTCCACTGTTGTTCTATATATGCGTGTGTTATGCTTGCTATTCTACTGTTGGAACTCTGGTGTGTTTGGTTAATGGGAATACTACTGCATGCTGTTACAACTAATTTGGAATGCTGTTGGCTGTTACCAACCCATATTGTCATTAAATCCCCCTAAACATAGAACGTATGGTCCCAGCGGACCCACCTGTCCAACCTCAACTGGCGATGGCACCTGGCAGCAGCAGGTCTGGTGCCCAGCCCGGGACCTTCTCCTCCGTTGGGCCTGTGCCACCTATGGGTGGAAGCACTGCAGGGGATGGGGCCCATCCCCACCGTGCAAGTGTGGGCGGAGGAGGGCCTCCTCTCACCCTCTGAATGGTCCGGTCTGTGGTGCGTAGGGAGATCCAGCGTTCTGTCACTGATAATCTATGCCAGCTTGAGGCACGATTGGCGTGACTCACGGGTGAGCCTGCCCCTCCTATGCAGCCCCCAGCACAGCCACCCTCTGGTCTGTGAAGGTGCAGTGGTGACTGCCGATGGGCGGGGATCTCAGTTCCACTGTCGCCATCTGTGGGCTCATGGGCTTGCGGTTTCCAAACATCCTTCCCCGTCAATGTTGTTCACCCCCACATGTGCCATATTCCACCCCTGTATGCGTCTTGTTTGTCCTGTCTGTTTACCTCCCCAACCTACCTCCCCAAATATACCTACATCCCCTACCCCACATTCTACTCTCACCTGGAAAAAGAAAAAAAAGGGCAATCTGCTCCAAAAAAAAATTACGCCCCATACATAGCTGCCCATTTTGTACACATGACTGCTGGACATATAAAATGTAATTTAATTGGTAGTACAACATACTTTGTTGTCCTCACCCCTCTCTCAGGGGTGGAAGGTTTCATATTTCCCTCCAAAATTATTGCATATGCACAGCTGTTGCTGTAAAAGAAATGGGCAGCTATGGTCCTTCCCTACACCCATCTTTCACATCCTGAGCTGTTTTCCCTACTGTCTTTCCCTCTTTGTGCCCCTTTTTCACCACTGTCCTATCTCCCCATTTTCTTTTCTTTCAAAGAAATGAGTGCGAGGGTTAGCGGGAGTAAGCACTTTTAAGCAGTAGTTAGCGGGTTTGCGCGAGTGTGCGCTTGTGTGCGCTTTGCTAAGCATTGCTAAGCTTCACACAAACTGGCGCAAACCCGCTTACAACTGCTTAAAAGTGCCTTAGTCACCCTGCATGTGAGGGCCCTTGTTCTGCTCAGCAGCAAAATAAAACTCCTCTGTCAGTCTCGAACCCCGGACCTTAGACACACTAGACTGCATAAAGTGCCACTAAGCCACAGTAGATATACAGCAGGTCATTGCTGAAATAGATATATCATGCATCAGAATTAGTGAATGTAAAGGAAAAATTGGAATGCCATAACACAAAACCTGTTCTGTGGAACTTTACCAGCAGTTGTTGTGGAATTACATTACATAACTGTGATAAGAGAACCAGCCATTCTAGCAGTAAATGATGTTACAGCAGCACTTTACAACCCCCACACAGTATCATAGCAGGACAAACACTGGCATATCTGACTAGGGCAGAGGACATACATCCCAACTGTGACTACATATCAGGGATGTCCCTGATATTGAAACATATGTTAGCTGTGTCCCTCTGAATCCCCTGAAAAGTACTGACGTTAGGCAGAAAGGTGGGGTATTACACCTAATGGATAATGGCAATATGTAGGAGTTAAACACCGCTTGTATTTCAGAAAAGGTGTAGTAATCCATATGCACTGGTTCCCCCAAAGTCTCCGCTTACTGTCACTAATATTTTGAAGGTAAACCTCACTTTTACCTACCTTTACCTCACTCTGTTCAAATATGTACCTGAGTGTTTCAGAGACCTGGCCGAGGCAGAAACACACAGGCATATCAGTTTTTGTGCTGTTACACACTGTGCAAATAGCTTTGGAAGGAGTTCCACAAGCATACCCTTATGTAGGAATACAACACTGAAATACCAAAGGATGTAGCCATGTACTGGTAGCAAACGACTGTAACAATGCCATTGCACCAGTGCTGAAAGTACCTGTGTGTTGCACAGACAGAGAATGACAGCCTAACATCTGGCTACCATCTGGATAGGTCCATAGTTGGGAGCTATGCAGACAGACTACTTGCCTTGCTAAACTAACAGGCACACAGCAACCATTTAAGTCCAACAAGATAACATTCACACAATAATACATAATGCTCTCTGCATGTCTGCATCCCCACCCAAATGTACAATATACCTGTGTGTTCAGGGTCTACCAAGGATGTAGATAGGCATACTCAGTACTGGAACTGTCCAGTGTTCTTGAGCATCCTGTGCTAATGTCAACAATAAAAAAGCACAAACTGTGCAGAAATGAGTACATTAATATTCACAGTATAGCAGTTCACAAACAGTTCATGTGCCAAATGAATACATCTCAATAACTACTTTTGTATGGCAGTTAATTGTATAAGTAGAAAAGAAACTACATACTCCCATGTATCTTGTGTTAGCATTTATAGGGGTGAGTACAATTCTACACTGACAACTATGTACTGGAAGTAGCAACATTCAGGTCTGAGTACAACATTTAAATCACTGATCACACCACTAGCTTCAGATATAAGAACTATACCAACCTTCTGACTTACACAACTGTGCTTACAAACAAGCATGGGCCCCACTTTGGAAAGCTGAGAGGGCTACGCCTACCTAACATAGCAATTTATAGCACTGAGTTGCTATGACAGTGAGTACTGCAATTACCACACAGCAGGCTGCATGCAATTACCAAATGGTGGCCACCAATTGGTGCAGAGGCCATCACATGCACATGTGCAGATACCTATAAAAGCAGACTGTACTTGCTGGCCACACATGCAATCATTCCATTGCAGATATTGAGAGAGAGAGAGAGAGAGAGAGACAGAGGCAGAGGCAGAGAGAGAGAGAGACACACACACCATCCACATCAACCGAAAAAAAAAAAGCCAAAGACACATGGAACGTAATACTACCAACACATACGAAGGAAAGGTATGTAGCAGATATGTATTTACTGGCATGTAGTAGATGTATTTGAAGAGTACTCTACATACTTTGAAACATCCATATTTGGCAACAGTACGTATTTATGCACAGATGCTCTGCATAACTACTGCCATGGACAAATCAGTGTGTAGCTGTGTGCAGTGGGACATAACTGTGACATATGTAGCTCAGCATTAAATATCAAACATCTGATCCATGTTATCTGTGTTCTGTACAGTAGTGTGGACAATGGCTGTTTGGGGGAGTAGCGTATACAGCTATATAAATATGGATGTGACAGAGTAACAGATGCATGATAGTCATATTAACGTGTAGCTTAGCATTGACAACTGCTGTACCAGACTAGTATGCTAATCTAGGATTTGCAGCTATATATACACCCTCTAAAATTACTGTGTGCTCACATGTGACACCTGTTCATGTTGCAGCAAGGCTTAACAGGTCAGCCGTGAGGTCCAGGGACTTACAACAGTGTGGACCTTGTGTGTGTATGGCACACACATACGAAGATATATATCTTTGTCAGATATATTAGCATCTGTACATGTGCATAGAGCAAGGGACATACTGCAACTGTTTGTGAAGGGAGGTCATATATGTTGGTGAAGGTTGTTATGTGCATATTTGTATGTAGGTAATAGTGTGTGGCAAACAAGACAGCATACAGTGCTGGTATATGACATGTAGTGGTTAAATGCTGTGGGTGTGATTTTTTTTAGGTTTGCAGTGTTGCAGCCAGTGAGGCCTGCTAAAGCCACATGGGCTGAGAACACCTTCAATGCATTTCGCACAAGGCAGTGCAAAATCATTACATAACTGTATACCTCACATCCTTCGCATAATTGATATTCCCACCATGAAAGGTGGACTGTATATGTGCCTATATGTATATCTATATGTACACCAATGGATGTTTATATGTATGTGTGTGTATATATATATATATATATATATATATATATATATAGAGAGAGAGAGAGAGAGAGAGAGAGAGAGAGAGAGAGAGAGACAGAGTCATATTTACTGTGACAGATGCCTGGTGACAAAGCCATGGCCTCAAGCTCAATGTTGAAAATGCATTGGCATCCCTTTTGCTAAAAATTCTGTACACATGAACTACCACATAGGTGGTAGTCGACTTAACACCGAAAATGTGATAAGATACCATGGGACACAGATGGACAGTAGTCTCCCCTTTGATAATCACAGTGCCACACTAGTCATGTAATCTGTCTACGTGGCACACCTCATCACAAAAGGTGTGTCATCAATGGAAAAAGAGGTCAGTGTTCCCCTCTACTCATCACTCACAAAACCCATTACAGAGTACAATGCCCCTTCTGATATGTACCTCACAAGACATCTACAGCAACTGGAAAGGCCACAGACATACCTCACAAAGAGTATTACTGACCTCAAATAGATGCCCTATGCAGACCATCTCACAAAACCACAGATGACCTCTGCCTAACATACAAAGCTATGTCAAACCCATAGCTGTTGGACATGCTCCACGTAAACAGATCACAATCCCTATGAGCTACACACTCTAGGGACCTAAACCTTGTCACCCCAATAAACAGAACATGCTGGAGGGATAGATTCCTATCTCAGAGACATCCCATACTCTGGAACAAACTACCTATCAATAGCAAACAAAGCTCAGTAGCACTCGTCATGAATAGTCTTGATGATTGGATGGAAGATAGGAAATACACCCCGGGAATCACCTCTGTGGCTCTGCTTGACAGGGGCACATGAAATTAAATTACTTGGGTGTCAAAGGCCAGGGTACCATCTGGCTAGGCTTCTATAGGCCCTAGGGCCATTTGCCTATTACCTACCTATGAACCAATACACACCCACATGTACTTGTTGCAATAATTGCTATGTGAGGTTGACTGAGTGTGATGGTGAATGTGTTGGTGAATGTGTCACAGTTGTGTATATGTGGGATAGCTTAGTGGGAAACCGTTTCTGTCATGGTATGATGTGTCCTAGCTCTGATTCCAGCAAAAGATGCGCATGCTATTGCTAGCCAGAAAAAGCAGTATGGCATACGGTCTGACGTAGTCCCTTGGTGTTAACAGGGGTATGCCATTGGAGGCTAAAGCAGTACAAGTATGCTCAATGATTGGTACTGCTGGTGAATCCAAATCCTGTATGAACTGTAGTACTACCTGAAGCTGTAGGCCTAAACAGCACAGTATGGTGTATGTCCACATTGCTTGGAAACACTGTTCTGTGTGTTCCCTGTAGTCCTCACAGATTACATACCTCAGGCATAAGGGTTTGTAAGTACTGACACACAGTACTGTATGGTACACACATAAAGCTCATCTGGGTTGCCATACCTCTGTGTCCTGTATGTATGTCTGATGTGTGTGTGGGTATGCCTGTAACATGCCCTCGGTCATATGTGTGTTACAGGACATAAGTGCGTATCTAGCAGCATGTATAGTCTAGTAGAGCAGTATGCCACCTATATTTACGAATGTGGACATATATTAGGCAGGGGTTTGCCTTCAACAACTAGTGTGGTATACTGGTAATACTGTAACTGGACTTTACAATCATTGCAATGGATAACATATCTCTTTATGCATTAGCTTGATATATATCTCCTGTGGCTAGGTGGTACATTGTGTCGCATACAGTGTGCCATGTACTGTTGTATAGTCTTACATAGTGGTTTCTCTTTGTTGCTGTGCAGAAAATCGTTCAATATATAGAGCGTGCCAGGCACTGTCAGGCAGTTGTGGGTTGAGCACTGATATGTGGTATTGAAAGTGTGCATCCTCTGACAGACTATTTATGACAGTTGCTATTTATGGCAGTTCAGTGACATCTGTACTGTGGAATGTTAAGTGTGCCACATGACTTGCTCACACATATTGTTTCATTGTCTTCCAGAGTCATGGCCCACCATCGCAACCCAGCCTATAGTCCAGCAGAGGATGAAATCCCAACGACCAGTCTGGTCCAAAACTACACCCTGCTATTCTCAAGAAGCAGCCAGGACCAGCATGAGCAGACTGCACTGTGGCAAGATGTTGTCCGTAGGGTAAATGACATAGGCATGCATAACCGGACATATGAGCAGGTATGCCATCACTGCAGTGATTTACTTAGACATGTCCAGCAGCGTGCGTCTGATGTCTCTAGGCAACATCTTGCCACAGGTGGTGGGGTTACCACCCACTCTCTCCCTCACCAGAGTGGAGGAGCTGTTCCTGAGCCTGGTGGCTCCCAGCCAACAATAACAACAGCAGACATGTATCATCATGGAGGCCGGAGCCCCCGAGCAAGTTCACATGGAGCATGCAGGTACTATGGCATATCTGTAGACTACTGTTACCTCTATTGCCAGATCATGCATATGAGAGATGTGTACTGTGTAGTTAGAAGATGTGGAGCCTGGTGTTGTGCAATGCTGATAATTTGGAACATGATCTGTAGGCCTGTGACTGTCAACCATTGTACTACTGTAAGATTGCAAACCCACAGTAGCAATGCCACAGTTGTTGCCACTGACAAACTGTCTCATATCCTTGTAGGTCCCTCTGGTGTGACAGCAAGGCAGCAGACCCATGCTGGTGAGTGAGTTCTACATTTAATATTGCAAATAAAATGTGCATGTCATAGGTGAGGTGTAGGCCATGTACACATGTAACACACCTACGCATAATGCATGCTGTGCATGTTTGCTGTGAGACTATGCACATCTCAGTAACGTGAGTAGCTGCCTCAAACACATGCAATACACAGAGCATCCTAAACAATTGTGGCTACATTGTAGTGGACATTGGATAGGCAGAGTTGATACAAATGCACACAACATACACAACTTCGTCATACACGGTACATGTTAATATGCTACACATGGCGTATTCAGAAACCCACTGTATGGTCACACTCCAGTATCCCAAATGTCATCCACACAGCCCACATAATATACCTGAGGGGTAGGGGCCTATCATGGGGTGATGCTACACTCTTCAACACACAACACATTCATGTTAGGCAATGCTCCCTATTGGGCACCTTACAAACCCATGTAACAACTGGCTGTGAAATGGTGAATGTAGCCATGGTACTGTGGTTCCGGTACAGCATGATAGGTGCTGGTCAGGCACACATTAGTAGCCTTGAGTGACCACATGATGCTGCATGATGATGGCTCATGGTACTACACCCCATCCAGTTACAGTAACCACAGTACTACACATATCATTCATTGTTATACACCTCAATGTTGTGTGTGTGCAAACATATGCACCTATACACAATATGCATAGCAATGACCATTTGCACAAAGTGACACATATATGTCTTGTAATGCTATTGAGTGTATAGGTCACATGACACACATTGGGTATGTGTGATGTTTAATGTTGCAGTTGTGTTGTAGCATGCCATGTCATGACTGGCACTGGCATGTCCACAATATGTTCTACACTCACCATAACTACTGTACAATGGCTATGTTGAGCAATGGTATTCCATCAGGTATACACGCACCACTCATCCTGTGTGTATACATAGCATGCATGAGCTAAACCTGTGTCCGCAATTATCTGCTAAAGCCACAGACACGCTAATCAGTAATGGATATCTATGTGACACACAGATAACCATCCAGCCATGGTATGTATACCTGTGAGTGACGGTGCACAGCACATCGAAGAGCTTGTAATACTTGCACAGCAATGTTGTGTCCATGTACACATTGCATTCCAGGGTGAGGCCAATGACTGAACAACAACACACATGCATCAAAGCCATGTATACTGTTATTAGCAAGGACTGTCTACATTCACACTGCATGCTGTTGAGTAACACACGTCCTGCATGCTGACATATTTGATATGACTGTTTGGCTTGTGATACTGTACCCCACCATCAACCGCTGTTGAGTATGTTCTGGATTGCTGGTGGTGTGTGTGTGTGTGTGTGTGTGTGTGTGTGTGTGTGTGTGTGTGTGTGTGTGTGTGTGTGTGTGTGTGTGTGTGTGTGTGTGTGTGTGTGTGTGTCTGCTTTAGTTTGGAGTGTATTTGTGTGCATGTGTGCATACATGCGTGCATGTGTTCATGTGTGCATGTGTGCATGTGTTCTGACATCATGTACACGTCATAAAGTGTGTTTTCTGTCTTCCTCTCACAGGTGCTGAGGTTGGGCTGGTTCACTGCAGCAGGGAACCTGATGTCACTGACACAAATAGTGATAATGAGGATAGGAGTGTTGAGGCACAAGCATGTTTGCCAGGGTCTGTCGTTGGGCCACCAATCGACAGTACACAGGTGTAGACCCCATCCATGCACACAGTCATACTGCCAATGCATCCATCATCACCAATGCCCTTAGCTGAGGGACAGTGCACAGTCGGCAATGGCCAGGAGAGTGTGGTATCTATGGCACATGCATCCGGACACAGCAGCCATACCCAGAGGTCTAGAACAGTACCACATAGGCAGATGTCCAGGGGTTCTCATCGGAGCACTGCTGGTCATCATGCCCCTGGCAGATGTGCCACAGGTTTTAGAACCTCACGCATGTTCCAGGCTGTCATGGAACGGTACACCAGACAGGGACTAAGGGCACAGAGGGCACATAACACCACTTTAAATGACAGTATCCGTGACCTAGCAGGTGCCATCTGTAGTTACACTGAGGTCACTGATAGACATTGGGGTGAGACATTAGATGTCCTCCGCAATGTCATGTCAATGTGTCAGAACAGTGCAGGATGGTTGAGATGTCGACGTGGATGTATGCCAGCAACATCAACAGCTGGCAGTCGCCATGGACATCCCTCAAGTCACAGCCGCTCCCATAGTGCCAGTACCAGCCCCAGCAATGTTGGGGGTGGGCTTTCCATAGACCATCCTAGACGCCCATGTGCACGTGGCTCTGGCCAGTCCCAGCAGGGACCCGGGTCCAGTGTACATATGTCTACCTCTGAGGATAGTACCCAGTCTGGCTTAGTACCTGATACTGTCAGTAGCACCCTTGCCAGGCACAGGTACTGTATCCATGTCCAGAGACGGCGATCTGTAAAACCTGGCAGGTACAGTCTGTGGCTGTCCCACAAATTCACGTATATGGCAGCCACATGGTGGAACTCTGTGCATGCAGACACACACACACATAAACCAGACACCTAGGGCTAACACATACCCGCACACATTACATCAACATTGGCCCATACCAGTACTCTTGGCCCTCACACACACACACACACACACACACACACACACACACACACACACACACACACATACATGTCGATTGTATGGCTCAATGTAGGCCTCTGGCAAACCAACAACACACTCTGTACATATGATGAGATCTGTGCCACCTCCTGTCATCTGTAACATTGATGCAGGAACAGGCTAACATGGTGCTGATGCAAAGGGTGACTTTATAGCCGTATGGCAATGTTAGCATGTTGTCAACAGTAAAGTGTAATGATATCCTTGAAGGTGTCGCTGAGCAGGCATGATGCATTAAAGCTATGATTATCAATGTAGTATTGTTTACACCAGTGTTAATTCCAATAGTGTATTGTCCGCCCACGTGCCACTTGGCTGATGTGTGTAGTATTGGTGGCATGTGTTAGAGAGTGGACAGTATGTCTGGGATGTGTGCAGCACAGACTTGCAGGTGTACATTTGTGAACATGGTGGAGGTGCACTGTCTGCATGTACGTACATAGTGGACACATGGGCAGGGTGACATGCCCTGTATTACACAGTGTTAACACTCCATAGTTTCTATTGGTGGCCAGTATGCATTGTACTACATACATTTTGGAACTTGGGTACACATGTGTGTATGACATGGTTTGACACTGTGCTGTGGGTGATACTGTTACTATCTGTCATTGGTTTGCATTCTGGTAGTATACATAACCTCAACAGCCTGACCATAAACAATCGTTAGATGATGTCTTGACAACTGACACACAGATGTAGGACACACAGTAACATTTGGATCCTTCAGGTACTATACTATGCCAGTAACCAGTGGTACTCACCTGCACCCATTCCTGGGACCACTCCTGTTTGGCACATAGCTCTCTTAGGTACAAGCAAACACAGTAGGGATATGTCCGTCCATGTCTGGAAATGCATACTGTGGTCTATATTGCGTTCTCCAGATGACACACACATCCTCCACAAGGGTATCATACAGACAGATACCTGTTGTCAAACCCATGCTGTAAAGCTGTAAGCCAACTAAAGCATAGTCATCCACCTGTACAAAACAAAGTATCCCCACAGTACCACATAGGTAGTAGCCCCCAACATGTTGAACAGGTACCGATGTGTACATACAGCCAAGTGTTATGGCATCTCTCCTTTGGTAATCACATTTCCAAAGGTATTTTGAAATCCCTCGGTGAATCACATAAGCAATAAGGAGTCTGCAGGCATAGCCACAAAGGCTGTTGTACACCTATAATGAATAGCCATCACTGACAGACTTTGCTGCATTTGAACAGGTCTGAAATATACCTCAGGCATAAACCCTCACTCACACTATTCAATAGAAACCGTAATGAGTGTGTGTGACATGGATGACCTAGGTCAGGGAACTCTGAAGTGGCTGGGCTTGTCACAAGCATACAGATGTGACCTAAGGTCTGGAAAGCAGCAGCACACTCTGGCAAAGATAACAGATATGTTCATGGAGAAAGCAGGGTTCACACCTATGAAATAATTGAGTACACATGTACGTATATGTATTTGCCACACAGCTACCTGACGTGCAATGCACATACTGTTGTCATTGTGATATGTCATACACTAGTAAAAGCAAAACCCATGACATATTGACCATCTGTATCACACACATACACACTCATCAAGTGCAGGATTCAAACCCCTACCTAACTGGGTAATGATACTAGAGCAGGACACATTGACACGACGTGCTATACACATTACTGTGAGTTCTTCTTTTCACAAGTATATTTGTAGGATGGTGACATCATCAGACTTGACAATGATCAGTGTAACACTTTTAAGGTGTTTCACTAGTCTTCTAAAAGGTTGCTCTTTTCCAAGGGAACACACACAGTTGGTAAGTGCAGGATTCAAACCCCTACCTAACTACTTTAGGATACTAATGGAGTATGCATTAACATGACACGCTATACACATTACTGTGATTTCTTTTTTCCACAGGTATATTTGTAGGATGATGACATCATCAGACTTGACAAAGATAGGTATACCACTTTTAAGGTGTTTTAGTAGTCTTCAAAAAGGTTGCTCCTCTACAGGAAGATACACACACACTCTCATACAGTTGCCAAGTGCAGGATTTTAACCCCTACCTAACTACTTTATGATATTAGAGGAATATGCATTAACATGGCACGCTATACACATTACTGGGAGTTCTCTTTTCCACAGGTATATTTGTAGAATGGTGACATCATCAGACTAGACAAAGTGGGTTGCATTAGGTGGGCTACATAGAAGGAATCTCTAAACAATTTGGGAATGTGAACATCAATGGAGAGTTTACTATCTACCTGGGCCCCCAGGGCTGTAATTACATTCTCCGTACATACTGGATTACCACCTATGTGGTAATTTGTGTGCACTTTGTTTTATCCAAAGGGGATAACTATGCATTCTTTGGCATTCTGCTTGAGGGCATTGTTTTGACACCAGGTATCTGTCTCTGTAAGACCTTTCTGGAGGATGTCTGTGTCAGCCGTAGAGTTGATTATGGACCACAGCTAGCAGTCATCTGCAAACCTGTTCAGCCATACTCCTACCATGCTTGCCTGTGCCTCTGAGCCATATCTACTGAACAGGTGGGGTCCCAGGACCAAGTCCTGTGGGATGCCATTTGTGACTGGTTTAGAGTCAGACATGGCACCCACAACCCTGAACATGTGTGTTTGATATGTGAGCCAGTTGGCCACCCATCCTGTGACATAGCTGTTAATATTCAAGCTGGTAAGCTTGTCTATGATGCCAAAGTGGGGAATGGTGTTGAAAGGCCTTAGTGAGGCCCAGGTGGGCTGTGTGGACTACTTTCACCTCCATCTATGTCCTTGGTAACTGTCTCAAATAAGTCAACTAGGTTTAGGATTCAGGATCTGCCTTTAACAAAGCCAAGTTGGGTAGAGTCCAGTGTCTGGAGGTCCCCAATGTCTCTAGTTATGGGTTCCATGATAATTTGCTCCATAGCTTTGCAGACCAGGCTGAGTAGGCCTATAGGGCAATGGTTTCCTGGTTCTGTTGTGGCACCCCCTTTGTGGAGCTGGATGACTGTTGCTGTATGCCATTCTTTGGGTACACAGCCTGTGGTAAGGTTGAGTCTGGACAGTGAATGTAGGTGAGAGTGTAGTTCCTTTTGGGGCTGGTGTAAGTCGCAGCCTGGGACACCATCCAGTCCCATTGATGCTGTGTTCTTAGCTTTGGAGAAGGCTGTTTTTACCTGCATGGCCATGAAGTCTGGGGCTCTGCATTCTTCTGGGATGGACACAGGCCCTTTTGGGGGTGGTGGGGGGGAGTTTGCACTGAACTTGTCCCCCAGGATGTGGGCAATGTAAGTTGGTTCAGTGTATTTTTTGCCATTTTGCAGTAGCTGACAGCATATTTGAGAGTTGCCACCTAAATGTTTGGTATAGCTAACGAAGGCTTTGTGGTTGTTATTCCTACATTCCTTGGCAATTTGTCTTTAGAAACTGGCCTTGGATTATTCTATGAGTGATCATTGTGTCTTCCTAGTAATGATCAGTGATGCCTTTCCTTTTGTGAAGTTTGCTTTATCATGTGTTTGTTTACTCCTTCTGTTGTATAGCTTATTTATGGGCAATGACCACCAGATTGGTTTCTTATTTTTAGAGGAGTGCATCTTGGTTTTATTTGGGATGTTTCGATCCATGCATCTCTGTAGATGCTCATAAAATGCACTTGTAAATGATTCAATAGATTGTATAGCTTTATCCTATAGCAAGGGGGCTTTGGAACTTTCCACTTTGGTCTTGGGAAGTGTGTAGTTTGCTTTTGAAAATGTCTTCACAGTGGTTTCCTTGACTGGGGGCGGGGGGCAGGATGTGGATGTCCGGTGTGATTACATTATGATCTGATATTACCAGTGAGGGGTTTTATCTATGTTGTGGAACACTGGTACCCCATGTTGGTGATGTTCAGGTCCAGTATGTTGTCACCTCGAGTGGGCATGGTGACCAGCTGTTACAGGGTGTTTGAGTTGTTAAACTCTAGGAAACATTGGGCAAAGGACGTTGTACATGAGTAATTCCCCTGCTCAATGTTTAGGTAGTTGTAATCTCCTCATATAATGGTGTTTGATAGGACCTTTATATTTTCCACTGTTCTCAGGAATACTGAGTGAGGTTCCTGAAACACGGTAGGTGATCTATAGCAGGCTACAACCTAATAAGCAGCTTTGCCCAATGTTAGTTGCACTTGCATGGTCTCCAAGGCCTCATGCTGTGCCACTGACCTGAAGGTGTGGGTATCCATAAGGTATATGGATCACCTCTTCCTTTTGTATTTCACTCTGTGTTTTGGGGCAGAAAATCTGAGGGATTGTGAGTATTTTACGTGGAGCATGTCCAACAGCTCTGTGTTTGACATAGCTTTGTATGTTAGGCAGAGATCACCTCTGAGTAGGCGATATGTGTGAGAGTACAGCTGGAGCATTTTGAGACGGTCTGTGTATGGCATGTATTTCAGGCCGCTAATGCTCTTTGTGAGGTATTTCTGCAGGCTTTCCAGTTGTTGTAGATGTCTTGTGAGGTACATAGCAAAAGGAGCACTGTATTCTATTATGGATACAGTGAGTGATGAGTAGAGGGTAAGAATGTCCTCTTCTATTCTGCATGAGAAGCCTTTTGTGATGAAGTGTGCCATGTAGAAGGATTTCCTGACTACTGCGGGAATGTGATTATCACAGGTGTGTCCACTGTCCACCTGTGACCCAAGGTCTCTTTTCACACTTTCAGTGTTAAGTATACTACCACCTATGTTGTAGTTTTTACCAAAGGGAATGACAATGTACTTATTGGTATTGAGCTTGAGGCCATGGCTTTGACATCAGGCATCTGTCTCAGTGAGGCCCTTTCGTAGGATGTCCACATCTTTAGTATTTACAATTATGACTCCTAGTTTGCAGTCATCTGGTAACTTCATTAGCCACAGACCTTCCATGTTAAAGTTTACTTCAGTGATGTAGATACAAAACAGGACAGGACCCAGGACTGAACCCTGTGGTACTCCACTCATCACTGGTCCAAAGTCATACTTGGAGTCTGCTACTTTCACAATGTGTGTTTTGTCAGTGAGCCAGTTGGCAACCCATCTTGTGACATAGCAATTTATACCTACTTTAGTGGGTTTATCTGTACTTCCAGAGTGGGGGATGGTGTTGAAAGCCATGGCAAGATCTACATAGGCTGTGCGAACCACCTTACCCTTGTCTACGGTTCTGGTGACTGCTTCAATGTCGTCTATCAGGTTTAGATGACATGGTCTGCATTTTATAAACCCAACATGGTTATGGTCCAGAGTTTGGTGATTACCAATGTCTTTTTTTATAAGTTGTATGATGATACATTCCATGGCCTTGCAGAGCAGGCTCATCAGGCTAATGGGGTGCTAGTTCCTGTGGTCCATGGTGTCTCCACCCTTGTGTAGTGAGATAACCATCACTGTGCACCATTCAGCCTTTACAAAGCCTGAGGTGAGGCTATGACTGAACATGGTATGTCGGTGTGGTGCCTGTTCATTCTGTAGTTTGTGTAGAACACAGCCTGGGAAGTTATCTGGTCCCATGGATGTTGTGATACTGGCTTTGGAGAGTGTTTTTTTTACCTGTGCAGCCGTGATAACAGCAACTTTGCAGTCTTCCGTTATAGAGACGTGCTCTTTCATGGGTGAGAGGGGGGGTAAAGTTAGCACTGATCCTATCTGCCAGGATGTTGGCAATATCCGTTGGGTCTGTATATTTAGTGCCATTGAGCTGTAACTCAGAGCAGATCTGAGTGTTGCCATGACATGGACCTGTTTGTTGGGCAGAGATCTCCTGAGTAGACAGCATGCAACAGAGTACAGATTGAGTTAAATTCAGTCTTGTTGCATGGGGCAACTGTTTGAGGCCAGTAATCCTCTTGTTGAGGTACTTCAGTGATCTTTCCAGCTACTGCAGGTGCCTAGTCAGATTCATCACAAGTGTGTTGTGGTACTCTCTGATGGGTCTGATGACTGATGAGTAGAGGGAGCCTCCTTTGACCTACATGCAAAGACCTTGGCAGTTTGTGGGAACACATAGCATGATTGTCTGACCATTTTGTGAATGTGTTTCTGGAAGTAGAGATGAATATCCACATGTGTCCATAGATCCCTTATTATCACCTCCATATTTAGGGTGTTGGCACCTATGTGGTATTTGTATGACTGTAGCTCGAGGCCATATTTTTGACACCACATCTGTCTGACTGAGACCCTTTTTAGGGATGTCTCTGTTGTCCCAAACATCGATTGTGACTACTTTTTTGCAGTCATCCACAAACTTTGCTAAACATAGCCCTCATGTGTTTGACTGTATTTCTGAAGAGTATACACCAGACAGGAGGGGTCCCAGGACTGTGCCATGGGGGAGAGCAGTTGTTACCAGCTTGAACAGGAGACCACAATTCTTACCTTGTGTGATCTATCTGTGCCCCAATTGGCTATCCATCAGATGACATACATATTTATGCACAGGTTGTTGATTTTGTGGATACGACATGTGTCTGTGATGTTGGTAAAGGGCTTTTCAAGGTCTATGTGGGATGTGTGTAGCTCATTTCATTGATGTATGTCCTGGGTGACTGCCTTGAAAACAGTCTAGCAGGTTTGGGAACCATGATCTGCCCCTGACCAAACCAAAATTTGTAGGGTTGGGTGTTTGTAGGCTCCCAATAGCTCTGTTTATGAGTTCCATCATGATGGACTCCATGACCTTGCAGATCAGGCTTAGTAGGCTTATAAGACAATAGTTCCCATGGTCTGTTTTGCACTAACACTTGTGGAGTGTGCCAAATGTTGCTGTAACACATTCAACAGTTTCATATCCTGTACAGAAGGTGAGGCTCAACAGACTGTTCAGGTGCAGGGTCTGTTTGTTCTGGAGTTCACTTATGACACAGCTAGGGAAACAATGTAATCCCATAGATGCCGTGTTTTCAGGTTTGGAAGGAGCTGTTTAACCATTCTATATGTGATATCTGTGCTTTCACAATCTCCAGGTATGATGATAGGGCCTTTTGTCAGTGAGAGGGGGGTATGTATGTATGAGCCTGTCTGACAGGATGTTGGCAATGTCAGTCATTTAAAGTTTGCATTGCCTCAGGACATATATGAGTGCACATTGCTATTTATGACATAGCGGAAGGAAGCATCATGGTTCTCTATGGACTCCTTCACAGATTATTTTGCCAGAACATGGATTGGATAATGTTTGGAGTGCACATTTTTTATTCATGATACTGATTGCAGGTTTATCAATCTTCTCTGCTTTTTCACTTTCTGTGAACAACTTAAGTACATGTGGTACATAGTTTGATTATGTCAGGGTTCCAATATATTATGTGTGTCTGTTTTCATATAACTGTGTGCACAAGGCAGGACTGGTGAATAGTGACAGGTTCCTGGGGTAAAACATATGCATCAGCCAGATATGTGTGGCCCATTGCTGTACTCAGACATGGCCTGTGTGTGTGAGCATGCCCAGTATGACCTTTCAGTATGTTGCTGACTGAATTTGCTAAAGTTGTTTAAGTGTGTGAGCATGCCCAGTATGGACATATATATTATATGTGTGTGAAAAATCAAGTTGGTTTCTACCTCAGGGCTCACCTTTGTGTTGTACATCATCAGGAAGCATGCTGTGCCTGCAGGGCTTCCATGAGTCACTTTGCATAGACTTATCAACATTTCTACATACAGTGGGGACAGCTGTTATTTGTACATTTCTACAGGGGGGCACACCTAATTATTACTGTGGGTATACATAGGATGAGGGGTTCACCTGACACTTATACACATTTGCTAGGTCTGCACTGCTATGTCAGGTACTCCATTTCAGTCGGTACTGTTGCCTATCATACTGGCTTGAGGCATACCACTATACTACAGACCTTAGCTTCCATTTATACGCAAATTAGTTTGTGACTTCATAGCCTACCCAACCCACATCACACTGCCTGGCCTGCTGTTATCTGTCTGCATAGGCAATTGTGCTTAAATATGCTAAATAGTGGTAAAATGTGCTTAACACTGCTTTATATTGCTTAAAATAAGGCAATCATGCCTCAGGTGGTGCTGCAGGGCTGCCTATGTCGGATGCACATAGTACACTCCCTATACATGTTTGAAAACAGGTAGTGTCAAGTTAGGCATCCCTTTTATTGTATGTGCAAGTCAGAGAGAGGTGTCATTTTCAGGGTTCCTACTGAGTCAGTGTATGTGCTATGCGTTGCCTCTTTGCCAAGGCCAGGGCATTCTGGGCACGCCTCCTTCTGCCTACTGGGACAGGCTCAGGTTGTTCCTCCTCCAAGTCACGCTGTCACTGTGCAGGCCTTGGCAATGGTGGGGGGCTGTTTGGCCCTGCCCCATGCTGTTCCTGCTGCAGCTGTTTTCACAGGATCATATTATGTAGCATGACACATACCATGACAATTTGGGTACATGTAGTTGGGGAGTACTGTAAGGTTCCACCAGATGTGTCCAGGCACCGGAACCGTGACTTGAGCATCCCAAACACACACTCAATAATGTTTCTTGTTGGTGCGTGTGCCTCATTATGGAGTTCTTGTTCGGGTGTGTGTGCATTTCTGATGGGTGTCATCAGCCATGGCTCCAGTGCATATCCAGCATCCCCCACTAGGTGACCGTCAGGGATGTCCCCATTGGCAAATTTCTGGTACAGCTGCGTCAGATGCCAGATGTGGGAATCATGATAGCTTCCAGGGCAGCCAGCACACACATTCATTATTATGCCCTGGGCATCGCACATGACCTGGCAGTTGATGGAGGGGAAGCCCTTGCGGTTGATGTAGACCCTAC
The DNA here is from genome assembly GCF_019279795.1 of Protopterus annectens. NCBI lineage: Eukaryota > Metazoa > Chordata > Ceratodontiformes > Protopteridae > Protopterus > Protopterus annectens. Next base: position 1,251,796,011 of record NC_056733.1, on the reverse strand, counting down.
CCCGCTCACCGGGTGGTGCTTTGATGTGCATGTGCGTGCAGTCTATTGCACCCACTACCTCAGGGTATTCTGCTATTTGGTGGAATAGATGCATATTGCTTGCCAATGCCTCACTGGAATTGGGGAAATATACGTGCTCACCGACATGTGCTGACATGGCATCCAGGAACTGGTGCAGTACCCTGGATGCTGATGCCTGTGAAACCCCCATCATATCACCAGTTGGTCTCTGGAAGGTACCTGTAGCTAGTATTCATAGGCCAACACATACCTTGGTATCCACTGGGATGGGTTCCGCTCCGTTGGTTCTGTGTGTGAGGCGTGGCCAGCACAGATCAACAATTTGCTGCAGGAGGCCTCTGTCCACTCTATAGTGCTCCACTATCTCCAGCTCATGTAGCCCCTGGTAGGTTACCCTGGGTCTGTACACTCTTCTCCGTCTCCTCACTGTGGGTTGCTCAGCAGCATTCACAACATCACCACCCTCAACACCTTGCACATGTTGGTTTATGATAGCAATAGCAGTCCCTAACATTTTGTCTGACTTAAGCTTTTTAAGTTTTCACTCTTTGTATACTGCAGTGTTGCAGAGTTCTTGGGAAAAAACAGGGTAGACTGCTGTTAGCAGAGTTAAAAGTGCTGGGTTGGGCTGGGCTAGTGTACTGCCTGTGTAATTGGCTGATTCTGATATATTTCACCTGTCAGCTCTGCTAGTTCTCCTTGGTTAACTTCCTATTACTGCTTTTCCTTCCTTTTTCCCTTTCTGTTCCCACAAGAGGCAGCGCCACGCAAACAAGCGCACATGGGTGCCCACGCGCGCCCACGCAATGTGCCCATTTGCAGGAAATTTCAGATATATCCACGGCGTACACCTTTGGTTTCTTGTTTTCAGCTAAGACGACTGTAGACACACCTCTTGCAATCATGAGCAACTCAGGGCAAACACAAGCCACTGTGCTCCAATCAGCTTACAGTCTTTCAGACATACCCCCTCATGATGTCACCTATCTTCTACTCTACTACTCCCCTACTCCTACACTTGCACTCTAGGGACATGGCTCACATGCCGGGGAAAATTGGGATTCACTATCCTTATCCTCATTTGCATAGGATTGCCTACTAATGCTTGGTTAAATCTCTCGCACTGAGCTCCCCCCCCCCCTTAGCAACCACTACTCAGTGGCCATGTTGTTTTCAGCCTGCCATTCACCTTCATGGCAGAACAAGCTTTTTTAGTGGAATTGCCCATTTGTGGCTATTTTTCACTTTTTTTCATTTTATTTAAAGCGCAGCACGTTTGCGCACCACTGCACTATGCTTAAACATCAGAGATCAGGGGAAAAAATGGATTTTAAGGATTTACAACATTTGCAAATGACAATGGCCTTATATTTGGCCATTGGCATGCTTCCTCAACTAGATGCATCCTTTAATTGGAGCTGTCATAGCTCCGTTTAGCTGTTTGCAGAACAGTACTCCGTTACCAACAGAGTACATTTCTGCAAATAACACTACTCTTACATGGACAGGTTAGTGTTTCCTGGATCGCAAATTTACCTCATTTGCATAGATTTCAGCAGCAAATGAGGTAATTTGCATACCATAACACTGTCCGTTGAAGAGTAGCTTTAGAAGCTCTCATGCACGCCCCTGCCGGCTATTGTTGAATCGCTCGGCAGACATATTGCCTGTCTGCCATCTTACACTACTCTTACACTCCATGCAAGCCTTCATGAATCCAGCCCAATATGTTTTGATGTATTTTACATTTGTGTTTCTACATAACAGACAAAGGTAAGAAAAAAACAGCAAGTACAGGTGAGTTACACAGATGGCACACACTACACAGCATGGGCAATGCAAAGTTGACAAACAGGGTGGGGATGTATTCCAGCCATGATGAAATGTAGAAAAACATATATACCTATGCACTATCATGGTATGACATGTAAAACTATGTGGCAGTCATATCTGCATGTGCATGACAAATGCTAGATGTGCGTTCTAGGGTAATAAAGTAGGATCACAGTACACACTGAATAAATATACACATATCCAATTAGTCCTTCTCCAGTACAGGTGCAAGCTAAGCAACATCACAGATGAGCAAATGCAGGTCTAGCAATGGTAGATAACTCCACCAGAGAACAGAAACAAACCTATGGCCATGCATGTGAAAGGCAAACAACCAACACAGTGCCAAAACAGAAGTAGTGCAGAAGATTAGCAAACGCTGCTACATGCACATGTAGGTGTCCACAACCCAAACAAATGTGTAATAGAATGCATATAGGTTACACATATGTGCCATGTCAAAGGCAACACACACAGGTGTAGATGTGCATGCATATCTGTCAGAGGCATAAACGGAATGTACATGAAAGCAAGCTCAATACACATACACACACCAATGACATGTAATAATATATTCAAAATGTAACAGTACAGCATGCAAGCATTAGCCACCAACTTGTATGCACATGTCCTGCATTGTACCATGGGCATAAATGTGGCACATGGTCACTGTGTCAGATTAACGCATGACAATGGTCAGTAGTTTTAACAAATGCAAACATACCTGCAAAAAAATAATAGTGAAATATGAAGGTGGGAAGGAGGTGGACAACCTGGGCCCACATCAAGGTAAAGCAGGAAAAGGTAAGTTGACACAATACAAATGCTTATGTACAGCACAGAGGGTGCTATAGAAGCCACACACACACACACACACACACATATATATATATATATATATATATATATATATATATATATATATATATATATATATAAACCAAATGGAAAAAGTATGCCAAAATGGCCAGACTGATTGCTAATGTCCACAGAACTAGGCATGTATAAAAAAACATACACAGTAGTGTGTAGATAAGCAAGCTAAAAATTACAAGCATATACACATATACTCTCATGTAAATGTCAATTAAAGAAGCGCAAGTGTATGTCAACCACCTTGCTCATTATGGAGCAGAGGACACTCCCGAGAGCATCATTACAGCACATCAGCAGTAACTCAGTGACTGCTCACATGTCAAAGGTACATTTGTGTGCCAGTATGCATCCAACTATGTGCACACACATGTACAGTCATTTAATGTGTGCAACTATTTCTGGAAGGTGTAAAACAATCTCAGTACATAATGGGTGAGGAAATGCCACAAAAAAACAAACACGGAGTAATGTACTGTTAAAGAATATGTTATCTGTAACATTGTATACAAATTAATGTTACATAACTGTTTGATGTAGTCAGAAAAGGAGGACTATACATAGAGAAGATATATCTGTATATGATCCCACATGGCATCAGTATTGCCAGCCCATGGTACACAACACCACATCATGACAGTGGGACATTATGTCAACTGTCATCCAAAAAAACATGTGGAATGCCATGCCTGTATGTTGCAGATACCTGATATAGAAAAACAGAATTCCAAGGCATATTACACTGTTAGTGATAGTGATAGAGTATATACTACTGTCTATCAGTCACCTCAGTAGCACACATTTTTACAGACTACCTCTTGAGGACTATCTGTAGGTTAACAACCACAATGCATGGACAGTTGAATGTGCATGGAAACTGTAATGTGTTAATGTGCACTATGCATACATTGAAACTGAAGTAAATATCGCATGACAATAACACATAAGCATGACAGATACATGGTATGCATACACAAAACTGCATATACAGCCCAGTTAATGAAAGGGCAATCACCATGTTGGCTGCATAACTCAAGTGGAGCACACAGACAATACTTGCAGACCAGAGGAACCAGGCTGATTGGGCTCAGCCTTCTGAATGATTGCACGAATTATCACCCTGCATGAATCCTGTGTAGCCTGTTCCATATCCTGAAAGAAGATCCCCATCATGTACCGCATCTGTGTTTGAAGCACATTGATCATGACCTGCCGGATCTCCTCCTGATAATCATCTCAATTCTGGTCATGTCAATGTTTTCTCCAGGGTACAGACATGATGGTTCAGGCAGGGGTGAGTCCAGGTTCCTTTTCATCTCATCATCATCATCATCATCATCATCATCATCATCCTTGGAAGACTCTGGCAGTGACACTCATACTCATCATCATCTTCAGATCAGAGACTGTCCATAGGTCCCATGCTCTGTAAAGATTAACTGCAAAACTCAACAGAACGGAAAAAAAAAGCAAATGCCTATCACACAGATGAGTCCCATGAAAATCATAGCACAGCACAATATGATTACGATGATAATTTACACAGGGACTGACACACATCTATTATAGACTTTGTTACCTATGGCTCTATATGTTGTAGTCTTAAAAAGACATCAGCATTCTTTTTTTAACACTGCTTAGACACAGGCCATTAGCTGTATGAATGCACAAATCTACAAATTGTACTGCCTGCGTTAAATAATTTATATGAGCAGCCACAAAGCCTCATTGTTAAAATGTGGAGAAAGTGATAAGACAATATCATGGACAATGGCAAGCCACACGACAAACATCTGAGACAGGCAGTATGATAATTGCCTGAACACACATCGGTATAATGAGTTTGTTTGTGTCTTTCGGCTTTTCCCGGTTATGGGTCACCACAGCGGAACTCCGGTCCACTAATGATTGGTAGTTGATTTTTACGTGCCGCGTTACCAGCCCTGACACACAACCTTCAACGAAGGTACGCCCATTCACACATATATCCACGCAGAAGACGCGCTACCTGGGAATTGAACTGGACAGTGTCTTACTGTGAGGCGACAACGCTACCGCAGCACCACCACAGTGGATTATGAGTACAACAGTAAAAACAATGTGATATGTTCATTCAACACAGCTGGTGACATATGAGAATTTAATATATCTGTTATTAACAGTATTCTATGTGTACAACTGTAAGACTTATCTACTAAAACAATTATCAAATCATTGTTAATATGCTTGCTGATACTGAACTGTTGATATCAAATGTGTATCTAGGCTATTAACTGTATTTCTACAAAAACACCCAAGGGGTTGGAGACAGATGTAATACCAACAAGGACATGCAGAGTGTGCTGAACATGAACTGCAGTGTCAGTAAACCTTCTACAAACATACTTAAAGTGTCTGAGGCAGATGCAATGCCACTGTTGAAAGAAAGACATGTGACACATCTACAAACACTAACAGGCAGACTATACACAACAGATCATGCACTGTAAAGCACAGCAAGACATACATATGTTCCAAGCAATACATGAGAAGCACCAATCACCAAACTAATACTTACATAGAAAGCTTCTACCTGACCAGATGTATGACAGATACACCAACCCAACTGTTATTTAGGTTGTGGAGTATAGTTCAAAAACTGTGTGCTGAAATAGTGGCTCAATGTTACATATAAGATCAATATTGTTAGATTTTAATCACAGTCGTAATCACAGCTAATGTGTAATGATTTCACTTTACCTTACTGATGCATGATGGTATTCCTGCATTCAAATCAATACACATGCTATTGCGAAAAATACAGACCTGTAAAATAATCAACATACCTCTCTCCCTCACTGATCCTCAAGCTTGTGCATCTTCTGGATGCACATGGCTCTGTTCCAGCCATGATCCTCCTCGCCTGAATAAAAAAAACAGAATATATGAATAATCACCTGAAATAGAAAAATATGATGCATGAATAATGTATTTCTCAAATAACACTGATATATATTTCACAGCACAGTTTATAGAAATTTGTTTTTTAGAAGAACATTAGATAATCATAATACACAGTATTGCATAAATAGCACTAATTCACATTTCACAGCACAGTTTATAGATGTATTTCTGAAGAACATTAGATAATCGCAATAGACAGTTGACATTTTTACATTCAGGTGTTAACACCTTTTAACACAGATTGGAGGACATGAGATTCAAATGTGTAACAACAATTTACATCCCAACTCTAATCTTAAGAGCTACCTGCCTACCTAACACATCTTAATTGCAGAAGCATGTTTTGCATGCAGTGAAAAGACTTTATGTTATGACATCATCTAGATGGGGGCTGGTCTACTAATAAGGATCTTGGTTTAGGACTGCAAAGTATGAACAAGTGCTGCTAATGTAGTTAGACAGTTTGAAAATAGCATTCATGTCAGCACTGTGCTCTGAAACATTAACAGCAATGGACAACATCCATTCCTCAGGCAGTGTGACAGTGTCATGTGGTATACAGCTTTTGAGAACAGAACCATGCATGTTGCTGTACATAATGAACACACTACGACAGGTATGAGTGAGTACCACAATATTCCTTGCAAAAGTGCACATCACTAGGAAAATATATACATCTTCCCTGCTCTGCATTTCAACTGTCTGCCCATCACACCCACTCAAAATCTAAGGATGATGCTCTACATCATTTACAATAGCATGCACCATTTTGCCTAAACTGACACATAATACAGGAGGACTGGAAGTGAGGATGAAATGGAGCAATGATGCCTTCTGCCCCCTACTGGTTAAGGGCCAGGACTTCAATATGGGGCAAGCAAACCCTGAAATTATGCAGGGTGATTTTTAATAAGAGCCTTGGTTTTGTATTTTGCCACTGATTTTTATGATAATAAAGCAATTATACAAAGACACTGAAGTATTTTCTCCCTTAATCAAGAGCATCTGAAAATAGTTGGACAAGCTCCTACAACTGTGTAAAAAAAGATGTGTTTTAAAAATCTATTAGAAATGAATGGCACATGCTTGCTGGTTTATGCAAAATGGTCAGGCGTGGCCATTGTAATCAGTGTAGGTACATTTTAGAGGGCTCTTCAATTGTTATTTATGGATTTAGGACTGTTAGATTGTCCCAAAGGTACTATTGTTCAAACACTGGGGTTATATATGTCATCCAATGTCAACATTGTCACTGTTTTTATATTGGAAAGACTGTTCAACTTTTTCAGGTGAGAGTATACCTTCATTTATATGACATAAGGAACAGGGATGAACATAATCCCTGTACAGACACATTTGTTCTTTCAGATCCCACAGGTTTTCCTTTTATGCTGTTGACCATGTTACAATGAGAAGTGGGGTGGGGGGGCAGGTGCTGATCTCCTGGAATATAAAGAACTAAAATGGCAATTAAGGACTAACACTACTGTTTTTCCTGGTCTGAATGACACAGTTTCAATAGGGAGTGTTTTAAGGTTAAAATCGGCTTATTTTTATGTTTTTTACTATAAACTATTTTTTACTGCTACTTGTTCAGTTTTATTGTAAGTGTTTTTAGGAATGTTTTTTTGCTACTAGGTTTAGGCTGGTAAATGACTTTAAGGCTGCTGGATTAATTTGTTTTAATTAATTGAATGATTATGTGATTCTTAAGTGCATAAATGGAGTGATTTTGTGGATTGATGGTGTTCACCTTATGTTTGGAGGAAAGTGCTCAACTTGTATTGTTTATTATTTTTTATCAGTAAGGAGTGTAGTATCATTTTTATTCTTTTTACAGCTTCATCCTTTTTTCTTTTTTACTGGTCTGAATGTGTGGTGTTTTCTGTTACTAGATCATTGCAAAATAACAGGGAAGTGCCACACATGGTACCATTTATCAGTACTTATTGGGTGTTTACGCAGTACATCTGGGTGTTTCAGCACATTAAGCTAATTTATACAGATGTGTGCAAACTGGATCCCAAAAACCTGAAATGTAATAAGCCTCATTAATTATGTATGGTGCAAATGGTACTTAAAAGTGGGTGATCATTAGGTGCACTTTGATTCAGTTATTCATTGCGAGAGGTACTTTGGCAATTGGTAGCATTTCTCTTTTGTGGTCTACCACTGGTGGATTAGTAAATCTCTCAAGGTTGGTCATTTCCAAAGGTGCATGTCTAAATTAATTTTTACTCAAAATGTTATGCTTAACAGAAGTTGTTATAAGTTGCTGGAATGATATCTTGAATTTTATGCATACGCGTATAGTTATTTTAAATTATTGATTTCACTCACATATGCAGTTGCATAAGCAGACTTCCACTGCAAATTTTAATATATGAAGGCTGATTTATGGATCATCCACAATTCTTACTGATAATTCTTTGCACTCTGTGATGCAGTGGGTTCATATTAGAAGCTTGAAGGTCCTGTTCAGTGAATACGAAAAGAGCCACACATATTGTGCGAACAACGAAAACAGCGAACGTTCAAAACCGGGAAATTCGAAATGTCGATTCATCATAGTTGGCCTGTCTGTGGTATAGCTCTGTAAGGTAAGTGTGTGATAGTTACGGACCTTAGAGTTAGGGTGCAGGTTAAGGTAAGTGCATAGATATGTAATATATGTAAGCTTTAATGTAGGGTTAGAAGTAAGGTTTTATTAAGTGTATGTGTGTGGATTATTTATTTTGTTTGGGTATATCTTTGTAGGGTAAGTATGCAATAGTTACGGACCTTAGGGTTAGGGTGCAGGTTAAGGTAAGTGCATAGATATAGTGTATGTATGTGGTTTATTTATTTTTTTTGGGTAGGTAGTATGTCGCAGGAGGTGGGGTTGGCCGAGTATGACGATTCTTGATTTTAAATTTTGGGGTTTACAGCATTCGGTGTATTCACGGTTTGGTAAATATGTGTTGCTCTTTTCGTTTCAATGAACAGGACCTTTGAGCTTATAATATGAACCTGATGCAGTCAGTGATGTTAACTATGGAAACCTACAGATTCAGACAGTACCTGTGTCTAGTATGTGATGTTGATATTATGGATATTTGTTACTTCATGTCTCTTAACAAAAGTGTTACAAACATGTGCTGCTGCTGTTACAGATATACCTTCAATGATGCTTCTTAGCATAGGTATTGTCAGTACTGGCTCAGTATACTAAGGATCCATACAGTCTGTGGTCTGTTTATTGATCCTGAGGTTTGCCAGTGCTTTCTGCAAGTTCTTCAAATTGTTACTTGTTGTAGTATGTCAAAGGGACATGCAAGCAGACTTCTGTGGCATGATGCTGTTGTCTTTGGACCTCCATGCATTATATATGTACTCTCAGGAGTGCTAATTCCACTCACAGATTGTAAAGATATTACAAGTTATGCTGATTTTACCAATGCTCTGTATGAAGGCATTGTTGTTACTTGTAATATGCCACATTAGTATTTATCACACACAGTGTTATACATACATTTTCATTGCACAGGAACGCCTACTGTTTATGTTGACATACACCACTCACAGAATGAAATACATAAATGAGCTCAAATATGAATATTATGTGAGTATCACTGTCTTTCAGATGGCCAACCATCCAAGTGGTAATGACTTCTCCCTCCAGGAAAATGACATCATAATGTACGCCCTCCATCAACATGGAAGGAGTCTCCTAGGACATTCAGGTGATACTGCTTGGAGAAATGAAATCAGGACAGCCCCCACAAACATGATCAATTCAGTTGGAGACCACAACTGATCCTGTAAAGCCTGTAGACAACACTGCTCAGACATGATCCTTCATGCAGCCAACAGACTGATATGTTATGAGAGACTGAGGGATACCACCAGTGGTGGACCACCACTGACCACCCCCCAATCACATCAAAATATTTTTGGCCTCACTGCATACAGCAAGAGGGGAGCAATGCATTCCGGCTGGTGGGATTGATGCTGGAGTTCCGGGATGAACATGAATGTCTTTCTTTACATTACATAGCTGTGTATTGAGACAATCACTGCATATTCCTGTAGCATGCATATTCACATATTGCTGTTTTTGATTTACAGCAGCAGCAGCAGCAGAGTTGAGCTGTGCACACACATCCACACAGGGTAAGGATGATGAACGTGGGTCTAATGACATGTACTGATACAACTGAAGTACAGACAGAGTAGTCCAAACATTTGTAATGCTGTTTGCATTAATATTCACAAGTCCATCTACTTTGGAACTAAACCAGTGATCAGCAGGTAAGTGGCTGTATATTGTTACTGTGAACACAACCTTGTTAGCCCCTCAACCTCATTAAATGGCATGCTGTTTACTATTATATTGTTGTTTCCCTACCATTGTACACTACAGGTACATCCAGTGGGGGGGGGGGGCAAGCCATGCATTTTCAATTGCAGACAGGCCAGCTATGTTACAGCAAGATTGTTATGGCATTCAACAATGTGTTGTACATGTGATACCTGACATTTTGTCAATATTTGTCAATGCAGACTCATCTGGTGTACAGGTTGCAACATCCATCATGTGGGTATTTGCAGCCCATATCACTATGTTGTATATGTGTTGCTGTCAGTATTATTTTTGCTAAATACATGACTGTGTTGTCTTTCTCTTTACTTTCCCTCTGTAGCATCCACAGTACAACTCACAACCTCTCCACGGCAGGAGTCTGTCAGCAATATGCTATTAAGTATGTTTCATAGCCGTCACTGCTGTTAATTCTGTTGTTGTCCTCCATTAATACTGTGCCCTTCTTCCCATTCCTAGATCAATCTGCATCAACCTAATCAAGTGCACATACAAGTGGCATGTGTATGTCACATATTCTGTATGTTTTAACTGTGTTCACCTGGTTAATGGTGCACACAATATGATCAATAATGTTTTTTCCCTACACCAGTTGAAGTTCATTCCTCTTCAAATCCACCATCTTCCCATGGATTTTTACCAGGTGTATGTTTTTTTATTCATCAGTTATGTTGTGTATATTGGCCATGTAAACAGATTATATAGTACATTTATGTAGATTCCATGAAACATACATGCAGTAGACCACATATAAAATCATTATTATTTATAACATTGCATTCAACTATATATACCACATGTCTTTGATGATATCCATCATGTGATGTAGGAACAGTAGCCTGATCTGTGTCTTTGTATCTTGTAGCACATCAACTATATGTATCGTTCAACAGCCCATACAGCCACCATGATGGTGTTCGGGATGTGGCTTATCATGATAGTATGGTCCCTGGCACAAGCGACCTTGAGTTGTTTAGAGAGTCCATCCATGAAGTTGACAGTGATGTTGCAGCAGATGTACCCTCAGATGGGAAGGTCCACTTGTCTGGCTATTCAGAGGATGCTAACATAGTGGATGTTGAACAAGGTAAGGCCATTAATGACCACACCACAGCTTAGAGCACTGCTGTTGACAGGTCCACACAACAACCAGAAATAGGGTGTCACCACAGATGTAGGTGAGCAGATATTGTATGTGGCCAGGTGTCAGAGGGTGTCTGCCTCCTACCGTAAGCAAATGAATGGTCACAGCAACATTCAGACATCCATGCACTTTCCCATGCCACAGATGATGTGGCACACCAGCTATTTGTCATGCATGAAGGACAAAAGCAGAGACACAGTGAGATTATAATTCCAAAAAAGCCAAACAAACTGTCGAAACACAAAAAAGCCAAGGAAAAACGTTCCGCCAAGCGTGTAGCAAGATAGTAGTCCACTCACTGCCAAATACGATATCAGGTGAAATTAAAGCTACATGTTGTTGCTTTAATTTCACCTGATATCGTATTTGGCAGTGAGTGGACTACTATCTTACACAGTGAGATTATGGCTGTAGTGGCCACTCAGAAAGACATTCTGCTAACTATGGCATAGTCAGTAGAAATCCTGGCTTCTATGATACTGCAGCAATGTTATACTACTAGCAAGATTTTGTGTTTCTTGACTGTGCTCAGCAGATTGCAACCTGGGAGAGGCAGGCCATCTGTCTACAAAACCACCATTGGCCATTGAGAATCTCAGTCTGTGATCCAACCTGAACAGAGTTCAACTTGCAGTCATGCTCCTTCATCTCAGCATGGTGTTGTAACCACATCCATCTCCTTTGTGGAGCAACCAGGGCAAGATGTGTCTATACATGGTCAGGGCAGAGCAGACCATGGTGTGAGATATCAGTGAGGTCATCCTAGACTGAGTTAATGATCCCTGTTGTGACATATTTGCACAAATAAAGACTGCAGCCACATGTTTTCTTTCTTTGAAAGGTCCGGTTACAGTTAAAGTTATTTTGCCCAGCTATACCTTGCAGCATTATTGGGTCACCTGTTCCATACTGTTAAACTTTGCTGTTCATACTTGAGTACAAATATCCTTTTCATCTTTTAAACTGTTGGTATTAGTACCATAACAGAGAATAACTAGCATTTCTTGCTTATCAGTAAACCTTTGTCTACTAAGTGCCTGTTTTTATCTAGACTGCACAAATATTAAGGTAGCTGACTATATCTAAGATGTGATTTGATTTTTGCTGCGCAATGTACAACATGGTATGGTTCCTTCTAAGAACAAATGCCTAAACTGTTACAATTTTCATCTTAGTAGAAGAATGTCTTTGTAAGGATTGTAAAGTGCTTTCTTGATGTACCTGTTTACATTACCTATACACAGAGAATATGCTTTGCTCAGATATTGTAACCTTCCCTCTGCTGCTTACCCTAATATCCCACCTAATCCTCTCCCTATATGATCTACACTTTCCTTTCTACTGATTGACCCTACCACTTTCTGTTCCTCCCTACCACACTGCTCATAATCTTTTTTTTATTGCTGCTTTCCATAGGGCAAGGACCCAGTATTTTTCATCCTGACTGTACCTGCCACAATATACAACAGCCTGAAGCACAAGCCATTGTATCAAGTAAAAGACACAAGCAAGCTTCTACAGGCCTCTAAATTAAGTTAATATATGTTAAAGTTTATTCAGCTGCAGTAAAGCTTAAACTCTATTCCACCTCTTAGCTGATTTACACATTACCTGCTCCCCACCCAACTAACAGGAAGTTAAAAATAATTATCTGTTTACTTCCCCACGTCTAACTACCTCCCCCTATCCCACTCCTCTCCCACCCACACTATCTCCCAAGCTACAACTACAGTAGACTTTAGAATCATATTAGTTCACTACTTCCTCCACCCCCTTCTTGCAGTCTTCAGCCAAAAGCTCCCCATTCAGTTTCAATCATAACACTCCCTACAAAGTCCATTCAGTTTCAACCACAAGACTCAATACAAAGTCACTTGCAGTCATAAAATGTTGTGATTTCCCACCTATTATAAGTTTAAACTGTCTCAGAAACCCAGCAATATGCTTACTAATTATTTTCTTAGCTTTTCAGATCTTCATGTTCCTGACTCATCCCGCTCCATTTGCCTTCACTACACTCAGGTTCACTCCACTCCCCTACCCTACCCCCAGTTCCACCCACCCCTGCTTTCCCTAGAGTTATACCTGCCATTACTCCACCCCCAAGAGCATGTTTCTAATTGCAAATACTCCCACCTCTGTACATGCAATTAATGTCAAAACCTCACCCATTACTACACTAGCTCCACTTCAAAGCTTCAGAGTCTGCTCCCTACTGCTCATTCCACTACCTCTGCCTTCTAGAACTTGCATTAAACCATATTACTAAAAATGTTCTCCCATCTTGTAACATTATATATCAGTTTCCTAATACACATCACCTCCCTTAACTATTCCCCAGCCCCAGCAACATTTACATACTCTACTTTTGCTCTACATCATGACAACCCCACAGAAAGCTTTAGCATCATATCAGCCTGCCTAATTCAATATCACATTATCCATCTCTCAAAATTCAAAAGCCTTTCCGACAACATCACTAGTAAACCTAACTTCCACATAATAGTCAACAATAATGAACCTACCCAGTACCTCAAACATTGCCATTCCAAGCATCATATTCTATCCCTGTGTGGGGATATCCACCCCAACCCTGAGCCCCCAACTACAGTTTCCGCTGCTAAAAGCCTAAACCCTAAAAATATTCTTCTAGCAAACATAAACACATGTAGTATATGTAACAAAACAACAGAATTTCATGCCTGGTTAAGTCAATACACCCCAGATATTCTAGTAATCACTGAAACCTGGCTAAAACCCCATATCTATGATACTGAAATAACACCACCCGGGCTATAATATACTTAGAAAAGACAGAACCAACAAAAAAGGTGACAAGGTAGCCTTAATCTATCCTAACACTATCAGAATCTCACCTTTCCCTAAAGCAACACAAACTTTCAACAATGCTGAAATTCTAATTGGAACCCTACAAATTAACACAATAAAACAAATATGCATTGGTCGACTATATATACCCCCACGGGCAAAACATCCAAACTATGGAAGATATCCTCTCCTGGATATTAGAAAACACCAGTAATGAAACTATAAATATTGGCGATACCAATATCAACTAGCAAGAGCTGAAGATTGACTGCCCTATTAATAGCATAAACCTCTATGGTTATACCCAGTTCATTACCAATGCCACCCATATGCATAGCAGCAATACCCTAGGTGCAGCTCTTGATTAGATACTAGTTTCTAATCCTGACAAATACTCTAATCCCTAAACTCTTCCCAATACTCTTAGTGACCACCTATCCATATTCATATATACAGCCACACCACAAATTACAAGAACCCACACATACAAATCCACCAGAAATATCAAGAACTTTGACCAACAAAGGTTTAACAAAATCATAAAACACATTAACTGCAATCCACTTAAAACACTACCACTAGAAGACACCCTTGAATACATTAGCAATGTATTTCTAAATACTCTCAACAGCCTAGCCCCCCCCCCACACACACACACACCAAAAGAATAAAAACTTATCATGCTCCCTGGCTAACAAAAATGCCAAACAACATTTACAAGATAAAGATAAAGCCTAGAAGAAATGGCACAATAACAAATCTGATGCTAACCTAACCAAATATAAACAGTTACAAAACAAAGCAAAAAAGCTAGTTAACGTAGACAAAAAAAAAAAAAACACTTTTCCAACCAATTGGCAAATCACAAAACAACCCAAAACAATTTTGGAAATACATCTCAAACCTCCTTACCCCAGACTCTAAACAAACTCCATCACCACACCCTGACAAAAACTCACTCAGAGATCGCCAACCTGTTTAACTGTTTTATTATAGATAGCATAAGCAAACTGTTAACAAATCCCACTGCTGCAACTGCTTCAAACCTCATCTCTGATCCCACTCCACCCTAATCTCTTGACTCCTGCACAAACAAAAAAAACACCCTTCACCTCCTCAGCAAACCAGTATTACATCTTCCAGCTCCTTTTTTCTTAAACCTGCCTCTACTTCTCTCATTTAAAAACTACTTCAAAAACTAAAAGCATGCTCCTTCTCTGAAAACCTTCCTCTGAATACTTAAAACTTGTTGCTGAAACCATAGCATATCCTATCAGCATCCTCATAAATTGCTCCATAGCACAGTGCAATGTCCCTAACCTCTGGAAAAAAATCTATCATCACCCCTTTACATAAAGGGGGCAGCTCTGATGAACTATCCAATTATCAACCAGTCTCTATCCTGTATCCTCTTTCCAAACTCCCAGAAAAATGTATACATAGGCAATTGCGTCACCGTCTCATCCAAAACAAACTAATTGCCCCTACCCAACATGGCTTTCACCCATCACACAGCACCACCACTGCCTTAATCTCCTTCATGGACACTGTGCCCAAATCCATTGACTCTGGTAATATCACCTCTGTCTTACTACTAGACTTATCAAAGGTATTCAACACAGTGTCCCACAACAAACTTCTTCATCAGCTATCCATTATAGGCTGCACCCCACCATCCCTTCAATGGTTTTCAAGCTTTCTGTCCAATCAACAATGCATTAAATGGCAAAATAAACTATCCCAATATCAAATCAACACAACTAGATACCACAAGGGTCCATACTTGGACCCTTACTCTTCAATGTTTTCATCAACATCCTTCACATCTCATCACCCCTTAGCTCCATTATCCAATACACAGAAGACACTATCATAATTTCCTCCTCTAATAACATACGACATGTCCAGCAATTTACCCAAACCACTTTCACCTCAATAGAAACATGGCTGAGAGAAGCTCAGCTACTCCTAAATCCTAAAAAAACAAAACTCTTGCTTTTCCTGGCAAAATCAATCTCATCTGACTTTAAAATATTCTCTCAGGATAACACATAAATAGAAACAATTCCCACAGCTAAGTTACTAGGTATTACTATAGACAACAATTTAACTTTCGAACACCACACCTGCAATAGCATTAAAAAACACACATCAGACCAGGAACACTCTATAGACAAAAAACCTTCTTGGATAACTCCACCAGAAAAACCCTCGCCAACACCTATTTGCTTCCCTCTCTTTTATATGCAGCCCCCTTATACACCAATTTACAATCTTCTCTTAAAAACAAGCTCCAATCCTGCTACCATAAAATTGCCAACTTTGTTACAGACTACTCCTACCGTTCTCATCAGTGCCTAGCTCTGAAAGCACTAAACTGTCTCGAACTCACACACCAACTAAACTTAGTTCAGCTGTCTTCTGCACATAAAATGATATATACACCTGATAGCTGCCCAGCCCTCAAATTAGTCCTAAAACCATACATCCCTATCAGAGCTCTCCACTCTGAAGACAAAAAACTCCTGTCTACATTCCAAACAAAAGAGGTGGATAGTGCCTGTACTCTCATGCTACTGCCAAGCTCTGGAACTTTCTGACAACAGACATTATTGGTTTAACAACTTCAAACACACAGTGAAAAAAAAAACATTTTCTTTGTAATCAGACCTGCCCTTGCTCTTTCCCGAACAGGTGGACTCCTTTAACTCTCTAGGGCCTTTCCTTTACAGCTGAAGATCCCTAGACCATAAATTTCATCCACTAACCATTACCATATCGAACTAAGAAACTTTATGTATTTCTGCACCCTTAACTACTCCCATCCTACTCCACATTTTTTTCTAAGCATTTGCTTGCTTCTAATATTCTGACCCTCTGCCTGACCCTCACTCTTTACCTTAAGCCTACCCAATAAAAAAAGTTGTGATGTACCACATTACTTTTATTTAGTATTTCCTATGTAGTACATGTTTTATTATTGTACCTACCTCTCTGCATTTATTTAGTATTCACTATTTATTTAATGTGTGCTTTAATACTTGTTATTGTCTTGTTCATGTATAATGTCTTAACTTTCATGTATCAGTTGAAGCTTTTCTCCCCAGTCCTCCACTAAAAATGTGTTCCTGATCCAGTCAGACTTCCCCAGTAAACAAATGTAAATAAATAAAGTAATGAATTAGAGTGTGTCCAACAGTGCAGTACACATAGCTGGCTTATATTATTAAAGTATCATTATACGATGATATGTGTCTTCTGAATTAAAAAAAAATCTACATTATGTCCTGCATAATTTCTCTTTTTTCTTGCTTTTTTATTCTACGGATATGTATGTGTAGCATTGATATGTATCCCTTATTATTTTCCATACAGTGATATAATAATCTGAGTGTGTATACATACCTGTGTCAGTTGTACCCTGAGTTAATGATCCCTGTTGTGACATATTTTCATATGCTCATGTTGGAATATGTAACAATTATAGTGTTATGAATTATGCTCAGTGTGTACATCTGCTGGGTATCTGCTATTATATGCCATCTGTTTTACTGTGGTGGGGCAAATCCTGAATGTCAGTGTTTGAGCTGTGTACTCCTATATATGTGGCTCGTCATTACTCAAAAATTAGGGTCAGATGCTGCCATGTTGCCTGGTTCTGCATTTGTGGTTGTACCCTGCGTTGCCTCTACTTGTAACTCCTATGTCCTCCTCCTCCTCTTCCAATACTACTGGGATGTCCTCTTCAGACATTTGGGGTTCTTGTGGTAGTTAACCCACACCTGCTGCTGAAAGACTGACATGTGCTCTAGTTAGCATGTTGTGCACCATGGCGCACACTGTTATATTCAGTGGTGCCTTTTCAGGTGTGTATTGCACTGCACCCCCCTCCCAATGTGTCCAGACTTCTGAACCTAGCTTTCACTACACTAAACACATGCTATGTGGTGTTTCTGGTTCTTGTTGTAGGCCTCCTGTGCAGGGTTGGATGGTTCACAGTATGGGGTCATTAGCTATGGCTCAAGTGGATAACCACAGTCATGTGTTGTGGGGAATAAAAACACTTTTGGTCAGAATGGATATTGTTGTGAGGTGTATCCTTAACTTGCAGCCTAGCTGTATTCCTGTACTTACACAGTCCCTCAGGTATTTTACCTTGCTGGAATGCAGCCCTCATTCCACTTTCCCTTCCAAATAGCAGAATCATGGGCACTTCCAGGGAGAGTTGCCATGATGTTTGTTATGTTACTATCTGCAACACACAACTTAGCAGTAGGTGGATGACTATCCCTTTCTGTTTATGTATTGGTCTGCTTCAGGATGTACTGGTAGCTTGTTAGGTATGTGTGTGCAACTTATTGCACCTTGTACATGTAGGAAGTTTACAGTGATACAGAACTGGTGCATTACAGTTTTCCACTCCATGGGGGTGGATGGAAAGTCCATGCAGTCATCCACCTCACTACACATTGCTTCCATGAATTTTGCCGGGGACGAGTGGCAGCTGATTATGATACTCACAAAGCATCCCCCATGAGTCCCTGGAATGTCCCAGATGCAAGCACACTCACGCTGAGACACACTTTAGTTTCAAGGGAGATAGGATTTCCTCACAGGGTCTGCACAGACATGTGTAGGGTACATGTTGTAGAAAGCCTACAGCAGTTGCCTATCTAGATGGTATATGTCAATTATTTTCTGGTCTGACAACTGGTTTAGTTGCATCCTTTCTCTGACTGTAGCTGGCTGCCTTCGATGTATGGCTACAGCATCATTTATGGGTTGTATCACTGCAACCTGTTGTAGCATATTAACAGCAGGTTGCATTTTTATATATTTTTGATGATTTGCTGTGGATTTTGCTGTAATCCATAGTATTCACTTGAATTCCTCGGGGAAAGTATGTGCTGAGGATTTCAGAAGTAGAATCAGCATGGCTGTTTTTGCATTTGAGTTGCTTTATGTGTGCATGATATGTTTGGAATCATACTGGCATGTGCAGAATCCCTAATTATCCTTTAGTTGAATACTTATGTACTCAGTCAGTCTTCAGCATGTCTTCTACAATGGTGTCTGCAGCAGTTGCACTGCAGTCTTCCTTTGGCTTGCTGCACTGTCTGCAAATAACTTCCATGAACTTTCTTCATTAGCATGGGAAGGAAAGTATATATGCGCAATATTATACAGCTTAACAATATAAGAGAAAGTTCACCATGACAAATAACTTCTCAAAGTGCATCCATATCTATTTTATCAGGGAACACAAAGCAACTAACCTTAGTTCTAGATAACTGTCACTGTTAAAGTGACACCCCAACCCCATGTGCAAAAATTGGAAAAGGAGTTGTGAATGGATGGATGGATGAAGCAATTAATCATTTTACTGGTATTTGATATCTGAGTAAACCAAAGCTTTATATAGAATCTGAGAGTGCAAATGAATGATGTCACTGGAGCAGAAGGCCTATATAATGGGCAGCAATGGTTCATAACCTCCTGAATAAATACACAACAAAACAAAATGCTGAAAAATATAAAAGGATGAGAAAGAGGTTACTATAAATGGGGAAAAGCTAGCATCATGTCACTGACATATGAACTAAACATGTCCACAAAAGATGTGCATTATGCAGAATGATCTTCATGATATGAAACATATATTTAGCAACAGCTGTGCCATTTAACTGCTCTGTCTTTACATAACACCTGGGCTGAACTTTACCAAAGATAAAGTCATCAATGTGAACACTGAAGTGATAGTCTCTTATTGTGTCCCTCCTATGCCCCATCTCTTTCACACACACACACACACACACACACATGTCCAGTGATCTGCTCTCTTGAGAGAGTGCTAAACATAGCATGTCAAATTTAATACAAATTTGCAACTGATGCTTCAGAACAATAGATTACTGACTTTTAGAGAATGGGCAAACTTTACATCAGCACCATGATTGGAGAATGAACATTCTCCAGCAGGGTATTACTGTAGAAGTAATGTCTGCTGAAAAGTGAGTCCACCTTTTCACTGCAGTGTGGATCTCGGACAGGAAAAACCTAACACCGCCATTATTTTCCGCTCACTAAGCAGAGCTTCTGCTGTTTAGCATGTGTAAAATGTAAAAAAAAAAAGAAAATTAAAAAATTGTGTATGTGTGCATGTGTGAGTGTGTGTGTGTGTGTGTGTGTGTGTGTGTGTGTGTGTGTTTATGTCTGTGTGTGTGTTTGTGTGTGTGAGTGTGTGTGTGTGTGTATTTGTGTTTATGTCTGTGTGTGTGTATGTAAGTGAAAGCAAGATCAATTGAGCCATTATTTTACACTCACTAAGCAGTGCTTTCGCTGTTTACTGAGTGTAAAAAATAAATAAACAGAAGAAAGTGTATATATGTGTATGTATCTGTATGAGTGTGTTTATGTTTCTGTCTGTGTGTGTGAGTGAATGCGTGCATGGAAGAGACTGTGTGTGTATATGTATGTGTGTGTGAAAGCAGAAGAGACCGTGTATGTATGTATGTATGAGAGAGGGAGAGAGAGAACAGTGAGATCAATCTAACCGTTATTTTACACTCACTAACCAGTGCTTTTGTTGTTTAGCGAGTGTAAAGTAAAAAAGAAAAGAAACTTGAAATACTGTGTGTGTGTGTGTGTGTGTGTGTGTGTGTGTGTGTGTGTGTGTGTGTGTGTGTGTGTGTGTGTGTGTGTGTGTGTGTGTGTGTATATGTCTGTAAGTGAGAGTGTATGGGTGTATAAAAGTAGATGAGACTGTGTGTGTGTGTGTGTGTGTGTGTGTGTGTGTGTGTGTGTGTGTGTGTGTGTGTGTGTGTGTGTGTGTGTGTGCGTGTGTGGGTGCGTGTGTGGGTGCGTGTGTGTGTGTGAGAGTGAAGATTGAGAGCGATCCCTGGCAGCAGCAGTTAATAGAGCTGCATATCTCTCGACATACATAGGTTCATAAGTTCATAGGTTGGTACTAGGCTATCGGCTCTAGGGCCTTTACAAGCCTAGCCATAACAATTCCCTGGCTATTTCTTCCCAGAATATTTACTTCCCTGGTCCCCTGTCTAGTAGGGTGACTGACATGATCCCTGGGGTGAATTTCGTATCTCCCATCCAATCGTCAAGGTTCTTTTTGAAGAGGGCCAAAGAGGCGCTCAGCTTGACATGTATGGGTAGTCTATTCCAGAGTATGGGGAGTCTCTGGGTCAGGAACCTATCCTTCTAGCATGTTTTGCTCATTGTGATGACCAGGTTTAGATCTCTGGAGCATGTGGCTCTGAGGGATTGGGATTTCTTTAAGTGTAGCATGTCCAACAGCTCTGGGTTTGACATGGCCTTGTATGTGAAGCAGAGATCACCTCTGAGTAGGCGATATGCGACAGAGTATAGCTGGAGTTCTTTTAGTCGGTCAGCAGAGGGCATCTGCTTTAGGCTTGTAATTCTTTTAGTGAGGTATTTTTGTGGCCTTTTCAGTTGTTGCAGATGTCTTGTGAGGTACATACCAAATGGGGTGTTGTACTCTATAATGGGTCTAATGAGGGATGAGTACAGTGGGACAATGACCTCCTTTTTTCTGGATGAAAAGCCCTTAGTGATGAGGTGTTGCCACATAGAAGGCTTTCCTGACTGTTGTGGGGATGTGGGTATCGAAGGTGAAACCACTGTCCACCTGTTTCACTAAGTCCCTTATCACACTTTTGGTGTTTAGTGTACTAGCACTTATGTGGTAATTCATGGGTACATGTTTTTTCCCAAAGGAGTAACTATACATTTCTTGGCATTGAGCTTGAGCCCATGGCTCTGGCACCAAGCATCTGTTTCTGTAAGGCCCTTTTGTAGAATATCCACATAATTTGGGGATTCAATAATGACCCCCAGTTTGCAGTCATCTGTGAACTTTGTTAGCCACAGTCCCTTAGTGCTGTCCTGTACTTCAGAGAAGTAGATGCCAAACAAGAGCGGTCCCAGGACTGAACCCTGAGGTACTCCACTTGTCACTTGTCTGGAGCTGGATTTTGAGTGTGACTTTTACAGTGTGGGTTCTGTCAGTAAGCCATTTGGCAACCCATCGAGTGGTATAGGGATTAATGCCCAGCTTAGTAAGTTTATCTATAATTCCAGAGTGGGGGATGGTGTCAAAGGTCTTGGCGAGGTCCAGATAGGCTGTGTAGATCGCCTTGCCTCGTCCACAGCTCTGGAGACTGATTCGAAGAAGTCAATCAGGTTGAGGAGACAAGATTTGCCCTTTACAAAACCAAACTGGGTTGGGTCCAGTGTTTGAAGGTTGCCAATGTCTGTTTATAAGTTCCATGATAATGCGTTCCATGGCTTTGCAGATCAGGCTCATCAGACTGATGGGACGATAGTTCCCAGGATCCAAGGTGGATCCCCCCTTGTGGAGTGAGATAACTGTAGCTGTGCACCACTCATTGGGCACAAAGCCTGAGGTGAAGCCTGAGGTGAGGCCATGATTAGCATTTTACCTCTAAACTGTACAGATTTTTGCAGAATGTCCAGATTTTTGCCTCATATTTTTTTATATGATCTTCATAAAATTTTGGTTTTCTGGTAAATTGCTGGCAAAGCATTGAGAATTGAAGTCAGAAGATAATGACAGGCATTTGAATTTTAGACTTCATTCCCTTCAGAAAATGCATGTTAATGCAAAACCTGTTATTATATCAACTTTCTATGTTTGTAAAAGCAATATTTAAAAATTGTCCCTATTTTTGGGCCTCTGTTTCCCATTATTTATGGCTTTGTCCAGATTTATTGTTCTAAGACGTTGAGAGGTATGTCTCTTGACCTCTTACCTCAACATATGTTTTTATATATTTTGATGTAAAATGCTTCCTCCAGCACCATTAACTATATTATAGCAAATCTGAAACATTAGGCGGAGGAACTATTTTACATAAAAAATATATATAAAATAAATAATATAGTACCTAAAAAAGTAAGTAAGTAAAACAACAATTTTACAGAGAGACTATTCTCTAAGTGCAATAATGCCCTCCAGGGTGTGTGCTAATGTGTAACTAATGCCCTTCCAGGGGTGTAGAGGCCCTCCACCACATGTTAATTACAGATTAACACACACCCTCTCAGGCATTATTACGTTTGCATCTCTTTCTTCAGCCTCACAGAAAGTGATGGAAATCAATATGGACAGCTAGAATGTAAATGACTCTAGGAAAAATCAGTATGCAGTCTGTCTGCTCTTCTGTTCTCTTGTAACTAACAATCATCTGGGAAGGAGGAGACCAAACTGCACTGCTGTGACCTGCTCCATAATTTTTTATGTACTAATAATGCTTTTCCTCTATTAGAAACAGTGTTTCAAAACTGTATTTATTTCCCCAATGCATGAGGAATACAAGTAAGGGATAACAAACTGCCTGCTGCTTCTTCCCTTGCTGCTGGGAATGCATTTCCTGTTATCATTACTGATAAAGGGGAGGGGATAAATTAGTGCAGTTTACGCTACTGCATTTGTAAAGTGACTGATAAATTACACATGGCATTACACCGAATGGAAGTTTAATGAGAAATACAACATGCAAACTTGTCTAAATACATATACACACTCATTCACACACACACACACACACACACACACACACACACACACACACACACACACACACACACACACACACACACACACAAACCACTACAATATTCACACTATAGACTACTTGAGGGAATAGGCATACAAATGGAAGGACTATGGTGGTGTGCATATGAGTGAAGCACAAAACAAAACTGAAACAAACTTTTTCTCTCATTGACTTTTATTTATCATAACTAAGCAAATTGATTGTGCAAGTCTACAGAGAAAAAATATTGTTTGATCGTATCATAAAAAAAAATTAGAAAGTAGTTGAGTCATCCTAACACAATTAGATTAAAAACTGCTGGGAATTACATATTTTTCCCATTTAGTACAACAGACATCCTTTCTTATTCTGGGTAACTGCTGTCTCTTATGAAGAGACAATAAACTTCTGAAAATCAATAATTCATTCTTTCAGTAGGAATCCCACTGTGCTATTAAAAACGTCTGAAGTATGAAAAATGTTTTCTTAGTCAGTCACAGCTGATAAAAAAAGTCATATACAGTAGACCATGCACATTATATAGCATAAATAAGATCCTTCAAGATAAGCTAAGACAACTCCAGCATGAACAGCAGCTTAATACAAATAGACAGAAGGATGGATTCTGTAAAGCTTGCAGAATCTTACACATTATGTCAATATCAGAACAAAACTTGCGGATAATGTTGTAATATGTAAGTGTATAGCAAGAAACTCAGAATACCTCACCACAATGGAGTATCGCAGTATGAAAAACACACTAAAGAAATACACATGTAATCTGTAAGTAATGATAAATGGTTGTCCAATCACATGGTACAGTAACAAAGTCACAGAAAGATCATCATGCTTCAGACATCCTGACAGCTATATAGCTGGGTCTACTTATTAACACTGAAATTTCATAATGCTGAATTTCATAACACTGAGACCATAACATCGAAAATTTAAAACACTGAAAACCCAAAACATTGAAAACTCAGAACATTGAAAGTGTGCTTCATAACACTGAAAGCTACATTATACAAGTAAATAAGATTCCCTCCACCTACAACATATAACTAACAAACACACTTTCTAATACATTGCACCCCCTATACACTCCCCCATAAATTAAATATACCAACTCCAAGATAGCAGTACAGTGGAAAAAGTTAATTTCCTAACCTGAGTGTATGGTGTGAAACACTGAGGTTAGGAAATTTACTTTTTTTCCATTGTAGTGCGCTCTTGGACTTGGTATATTTAATTTACAGGGGGTGGGGGGGCAGAGCCCCCCCCCCATGGGGGGAGTGTAGGGGCGGCTTGCACCCCTGC
Source organism: Protopterus annectens (assembly GCF_019279795.1). NCBI lineage: Eukaryota > Metazoa > Chordata > Ceratodontiformes > Protopteridae > Protopterus > Protopterus annectens. The sequence continues at coordinate 1,251,771,098 of NC_056733.1, read as the reverse complement.
AGAAACATAGCAGAAAGTGTGTTTGTTAGCTAGGTGGTGTTATAGGTGAAGAGGATGTTACTTACATCTGCATTATAGTTTTCAATGTTATGAAGTATACTTTCAATGTTCTGAGTTTTCAATGTTTTGGGTTTTCAGTGTTTTGGGATTTAGATGTTTTGGTCTCAATATTATGAAATTCAACATTATGAAATTTCAGTGTTATGAAGTACACCAGTATAACTATATATATCTGCCCAGTAAGGTTAACATCAACTACAGAATGTAACTAACTGTGTCATGATACCAAAAAAAAAAAAATGCCAACTATCCCAATGTAAGCCTCATGGCATTTACAACATACCTTTTCAGGAACAGTCCCAGAAATGTCTCAGACAACTATGGATATTTCTGTAATTCATCCTATAACATAAAATATGTGCTTCAAAAGCTTCAATGCCATTTGTAGTACAGGTATATATTGGCGGTAGTCTTTCCAGTAAGCTCAGGGACAACTATGGATATCTCCATAACACATATATTAATAAAATATGGCAGCTTGGACTTAAATTTTCTAATAAAAAAATGAAAGGGTCAGTCATGGCCACATCACCACAGGTAACATTTGCTAGCAATGGGTTTGGGAGTTATCATGGGATTCCCAGTAATGCACACACCCAAGGAAAGTGAGAAATAGAAAAGAAAATGTGGGGTTTGGATGAAGAAGAGGGGAAAATAAAATGGTTGTTGGAATAGGAAAATCTAAGGGAAAGTCAGAGGGGCACGGAATTTTTTTTTTTTTTTTGGTGAGAATAGGCTCTCTTTTTTTAAGAAGAGAAGGAAAGGTAAACATGGAGAAACAGGAGGAAAAGTTTATGACAGCAGGTGTACCCACAGAACAAATATTATACAAATGATGACAAACAAAGGCTGGAAAAAAAAACAGGAAGGACAGGTAAGTTACAGAGATAGGACACTGCACAACATGGACAATGGGAAGTTGTCAGACAAGGTGGTGATGCATACCAGGCATGGCAAAATGCAGAAAAAACGTATCTAACTATGCAATATCACATTATGACATACTGCAAACACTGTGGCAGTCATAACTGAATATGCATCAATGGTAGATGTATGTTCTAGGGAAATAAAGTAGGATCACAGTACACACTGAATAAAAATACACATATCCAGTTAGTCATTCTCCAGTACAGGTGCAAGCTAAGCAACATCACAGATGAGCAAATGCAGGTCTAGCAATGGTAGATAACTCCACCAGAGGACAAAACCAAACCTATGACCATACACGTGAAAGGAAAAAAGAAAAAACAAGTAAAGTGCCAAACAGAAGTACTGAAGAACAACAAAGGCTGCTACATTCACAAGTAGATATCCACAACCCAAACAAATGTGTAATGGAATGCGTATATGATACACACATATGCCATATCAAAGGCAACACACAGGTGGAGATGTGTATGTATGTCTGTCAGTGGCGTAAATGTAATGTACATGAAATAAAGGTCAATACACATACACACAGCAATGATATATAATGATATGTTCAAAACTGTTAGCAGTAAAGCATAATAAATATAGCAGTTTGTGCACATGGACATGAAAAAGCTACATTGGGTAACACACAAGTATAATGAGACAAGGATGTAATGCAAGCATTAGCCAGCATCTTGTGTACGCATGTCCTGCATTGTAAAATGGCCATACATGTGGCACATGATCATTGTGCCAAATTAATACATGACAAAGGTCATTGGTTGCAACAAAGGTAAATATATCTACAAAAATAATAGTGATATATGAAGGTGGGACGGAGGTGGACAACCTGGCCCACATCAGGGTAAAGATGGACAAGGTAAGTTATCGCAATGCAGATACATGTGTACAACACACAGGGTGCTGTAGAGGAAAACAGAAATATATTTAACCAAATGGGAAATATATATCAAATGGCCAGATTAATTGCTGATGTCTACAGAACTGGACATGTATAAAACACACATACAGAGTAATGTGCAATCATATCACATCAACATACGTAAGCAAGCTAAAAGTTGCAAGCACATACACATATACAGTCATGCAAATTTTGAATAATGAAATGCAGGTGTATAACCCAGCCACTGGTAATGCAGCAGGGAGAAGTAGATAGGAGTATAAGGAGATGAGGAGCATGGCAAAGAGAGAGGTGGCAAAGGCTAAGGATAAGGCATATGGAAAGTTGTATGAAAGGTTGGACACTAAAGAGGGAGAAAAAGACCTGTACCAATTGGCTAGACAGAGGGACTGAGCTGGGAAAGATGTGCAGCAGGTAAGGGTGATAAAGGATAGTGAGGGAAACATACTCACAAGCGAGGAGATTGTGAGCAGATGGAAAGAGTACTTTGAGGGGCTGATGAATGAATAGAATGAGAGAGAGAGAAGGTTGGATGATGTGGGGATAGTGAATCAGGAAGTGAAACAGATTAGCAAGGAGGAAGTACGGACAGCTATGAAGAGAATGAAAAATGAAAAGGCTCTTGGTCCAGATGACATACCAGTGGCAGCATGGAGGTGCTTAGGAGAAATTGCAGTGCAGCTTTTAACCAGATTGTTTAATGAAATCTTGGAAAGTCAGAGGATGCCTGAGGAGTGGAGAAAAAGTGTTTTGGTACCTATTTTTAAGAATAAGTGTGATGTGCAGAGCTGTAGTAGCTACAGAGGGATAAAACTGATCAGTCACAGCTTGAAGTTATGGGAAAGAGTAGTGGAAGCTAGGTTAAGAAGGGAGGTGATGATTAGTGATCAGCAGTATGGTTTCCTGCCGGGAAAGAGCACTACAGATGAGATGTTTGCTTTGATAGTGTTCATGCAGAAATATAGAGTAGGTCAGAAGGAGTTGCATTGTGTCTCTGTGGACTTGGAGAAAGGGTGCCTAGAGAGGAGTTGTGGTATTGTACGAGGAAGTCAGGAGTGGCAAAGAAGTATGTAAGTGTGGTACAGGATATGTACGAGGGTAGTGTGACAATGGTGAATTCTGTAGTGGGAGTGACAGAGGCGTTTAAGGTGGAGGTGGGATTACATGAAGGATCAGCTCTGAGCCCTTTCTTATTTGCAATGGTGATGGACAGGTTGACAGACGAGATCAGACAGGAGGCCCCATGGACTATAATGTTTGCAGATGACATTGTCATCTGTAGTGAGAGTAGGGATCACATTGAGGAGACCCTGGAGAGGTGGAGATATGCTCTAGAGAGGAGAGGAATGAAGGTCAGCAGGAATAAGACAGAATATATGTGTGTGAATGAGAGGGAGGATAGAGGAATGGTGAGGATGCATGGAGTAGAGTTGACGAAGGTGGATGAGTTTAAGTATTTGGGATCAAAAGTTCAGAGTAATGGTAAGTGTGGAAGAGAGGTGAAGAAGAGAGTACAGGCAGGATGGAGTGGGTGGAGAAGAGTATGAGGAGTGATTTGTGATAGACCGGTACCAGTAAGAGTGAAAGGGAAGGTCTACAAGAGGTTAGTGAGACCAGCTATGTTGTATGGGTTGGAGACGGTGGCACTGACAAAAAGGCAGGAGTCAGAGCTGGAAGTGGCAGAGTTAAAGATGTTAAGATTTGCACTGGGTGTGACAAGGATGGACAGGATTAGGAATCAGTATATTAGAGGGTCAGCTCAGGTTGGATGGTTTGGAGACAAAGTCAGAGAGGCAAGATTGCGTTGGTTTGAACATGTGCTGAGGAGGGATGCTGGGTATATTGGGAAAAGGATGCTAAGGATGGAGCTGCCAGGTAAGAGGAAAAGAGGAAGGCCTAAGATAAGGTTTATGGATGTGGTGAGAGAGGACATGCAGGTGGTTGGTTTGACAGAGCAAGATGCAGAGGACAGGAAGAAATGGAAACAGATGATCCACTGTGGTGACCCCTAATGGGAACAGCTGAAAGAGAAAAAGAAGAAATGAGGTGTATGTTAACCACCCTGCTCATTATGGAGCAGAAGACACTCCTGGGAGCATCATTACAGCACATCAGTAGTAGTTCAGTGAATGCTCACATTTCAAAGGTACATTTGTGTGTCAGTATGTATCCGACTATGTGCAAACACACATACATTCAGTTAATGTGTACAACTATTTGCCAAGGTGTAAACCGATGTCAGTACGTAATGGATATGGAAATTCTACATACAACAAACACAGCATAATGTACTATTAAAAACTGCAACACTCTGCATAGAGTAATGCTATACTACTGTTTGATACAGTCAGAAAAGGAGAACTGCACATAGACAAGATATACCTCTATATGATCCCACATGACATCAGTAAAAGCCAACCCATGACACACAACACCACATCATGCCAGTGGAATATCATGATAGCTGTCATCCAAAACATATATGGAATGACATGTCTGTCTGTTGCAAATACCTGATATGGCAAAACATAATTCTAATGCATATCACACTGTTAGTGATAGAGTATGGACAATGGTTTACCTTTATTTGTGCATATTGCACACAGACGAGCAGCAATTGGGCAAAAGGCAGTTTGCAAGATTTGCAAACACTGAATGGAAAAAGGTTTGAATGTGCAATGAGCAAATGCACATTGACATTCGCTCATTGCACATTCGACATTGTAGGGTGGATTGCACTATAGTGGGGATCGCGAAATGGTCCCTTTCCCTACTGTAGTGTGATCTCAGAGTTAGAATATTAAAGTGGGGGGTGCAGGGGGGCTTGCCCCCCTGCTTTACACTTTTTTATTTTCGACATTAATGTTCGAAAAACAGCAAATCTGCTTTTTGGATTTTACACGGAGGCTGACACATGTCCATTATGGACAGAATTACCTCATAAATGCATGCCCCCTAAATGTCCTATTCATAAACAGAACATCAATATTCTTTTTTTAAACAATTCTATATGCCGAGACATACTCACCAGTGTCATTAGCATTCTAAGAATGTATGAATATTCAAATCAAGAAATTGCACTGTCTGCATTCAATGATTTATTTGAATAGCCACAAAGTGTCATTGTCAAAACGAGGAGAAAGTGATATGACAATATTGCGGGAAATAGACAAGCAATATGACATACATTTGAGACAAGCAGCATGATCATTGGCTGAACACACATCAATATAATGACTACAATAGTACAAGCAATGTGATATGTTCAATCACCACAGCTGGTGACATATGAAAAGCTAAAATATCTGTTACTAACAGTATTGTATGTGTACAACTGCATGCATTGTCTACCATAAAGTGTCAGCAATCAGTAGCCTGAAAAATCAAAACATCATGAATATACTTGATGATTAACTGCTGCTCATAAATATTTATCTGCATGCATCAGTAAAGCTAGGCTATAACTGTACATCTACCAAAACACCCAAGGATTTGGTGGCAAATGCAGTACAAATGTTGACCTGCAGGATGTGCTGAATATGAACTGATGCAATCGCGCCTGTCTATACAAGTATCAGTAAACCTAGGATATACAGACCCATTCATTCCTTCTACAGAGACAATGTGCACTACAGATGAGCAGTGCTCCCACTCTCCATTTTCAGAAATTCCAAGATCTTGCCACAAAAAATCCCAAGATTGTACTAAAAATCCCCAGAAACTGAAAATTCTGAAACAATCATGATGATACATGAAATGTGTTTACACTAAACAATTATTTATTATTCGGATAAGTGCTTAGTATAAAACTGACAAAGAAAACATGAGATTACATCAATGTTCACAAGTTACAATAACGTCTCTATCAGACCCTTTGAGAGTATGTATTAATCTGATTTGCTGTCACTGTTGGATCTGAGAACACTAATTGTTTCTGATTGCTGCTGCTGTTTCTGACATTCAGTATAACAGGAATGGCATCTTCCCTGGATAACATCCTTGACAAGTGACTTAGGGGGTGTCCAGGAATGACATTCTTCTCTCTGCTGCATAATTGCCTGCTTTGCCAAAATTCTGTCAGCAACTGTGCAACACTTAAGTGAATTGGACTGCTTGCTTCATTTTTATCATATTAACTTGTGAAAAAAATCTCTCGACGCAAGCTGAGGAATGTGTCAAAGCTAACACTAACTTGCACTTATTGTTGACATCCGTTATATCTCCAACTTCCTTCCAGACGTTAGGTGGATCACACTTAGCCAGATGGCTGAGTGAATCTTTGGTAAAATTGTTTGCCACTGATCCTGCAGGGTATCCAGCATTTGTTCTGGTAAGAGATTAGTAAAATGAACTGCCAGCAGTATAATAGATGGCCTGACATAATTCTTGCCAGTAGCAACTCAGATTCCGAGTGCTTCAGTTGGATCCTGCAGCTTCAGTTGAGCCAACACTGAATTTCTGAAGAATGAGAAGCATTTATGAATCTGAGAGCACAGCTCAATCAGAAAAGACAAAGTGTCCTTTCAGAAAATTTTCTCCTTGTCACCCAAAGGTTGCTTCACCAACAAGGACTCACATCTGCCACCAAGTTCAACATCATCAATTATCTTGTACAGAGATGTATCCAGTGGATCAGTATCTGACAATGCACATGAAGCCATGACGTCATTGTGAATAAACATTGCCAACTAACACCGATACTCATCGCAGATAGTAATAAACAATTTGTGTAATCTGAACTGTTGCGACTGAAATTCAACATTCATGGCATTCACTTCCTTGAGCCTGTAGCCAAGGAATAACAGCATGTGTTTTGTCCCAGCATTTTGCATTGTCTGGTATATGCAACCTGCACAATCATCTTTGTCGGTCTGCGCTTCAGACTGAAAATAAAGTTCGAGGGCCTCCCACTATTCAATAATCCATTCAATAACTTTGCCAGGTGAGAGCCATCAAATCTGACATAGTTTTAACATTCTCCACTTTCTCACACCAATGACATCCTGGATCAAATCGAATGTGAGATTATGCTTGCTGCTATGTGCAAAGTAAAAGCAAATGTCCTTCACAACGGCAGGCTTTGACTGGCATGATTTGCACAGAGAGCCATCAAATAACAAATGCAACCCATAACAAACAGATGGGACATGTCTGCCTTCAGCAGAAGCTGGAAACCATTGTTCTGCACCATCTTTGTGGCACAGTTGTCACAGCCAAAACCAATAACGTTGTTAAGTGGAATGTCATTGGAAATCAATAGATGCTTGATGAGTTGTACAAGCCAGCAGCTGTACCATCGTCAACCTCGATGAGATCAATAAGTGCATCGACAACTGTGCAAAGTCTTATATCGAAAAAGTGAACGACAACCATAAGAATCTGCGTAACTGAAATGTGAGTTCTCTCGTTGATAAGGACAGAAAATTTCTGAGACTTGCACATGTTTAATCCACTACGGCGCTGTGTGTATGCCAAGCAATCCTGTAATACATAGGATGCCTTTGTGTGATTCAAAGTAAATTTTTGAGCAATTTGACTGTCAGGAAATGCAGTCTTTATACACTTAAGCCAATGATCCACATGGAAAAAGGAATGTTATGTTCTGCCACAAATACAATTAAAGCTATTTCAGCTTTAGCAACCATACAGTCAGTGGTAGGAATGGTCAGTTTATGAAAAACTTTGTTAATGCTAATTGTGCTCTGTTTTGCTTCATTGTTTTTAACATGTTTGGTAGATTTTGCATGTTTCAGCAGTGCAGACCTGTTAATGCCAATCAGTGTTGTAGAACAAACTGTACATCTTGCTGCATATTTATCTCCTGGCTCTGGTTTAAGCCAAAGTTTAAATTCATTGCCTTTCATCCATTCATCCTTGAATGCCTGTCTATACCAAACCTTTGCTTTCTTACCAGGCGCTGTGCAAGACTCCTATTCAGATGATGCCATGATGACAAAATCAGAATTAAAACTGTTTACACTAAAAGTGTACAACGATGAAGGTCATGTTTAAGAGTAAGAAATGTTGGTGTAGTAAATCAGAGTAACATAAGCTTTTTGGCATGGTCCTATGATGAATACAGTATATGCATGTGCTAACTACAGTGGCTGACTGGGTTCAATATACACACTCACTCACTGCTCTACAGATAGAATAACAGGATTTACATTAACATGAATATTTTGATGGATGTGAAGTTTGAAACTCAAATTTTCTGACTTTGCTCCTCAATGATATGTCAGAAAACTACAATTTTGAGAAACAGACAAAAAATCCGAGGCAAAAAATATGAATATTCTGTGAAAATCTGGACAGGTGCACACATTTCCTGTAACATACACTGCATTAGTTAGCTACTACAACTCTCTGTAGTCAACAAATATTTAGCATCTTATCTGAAAGACAACAACAAAAAAACGTTAAGATCACTAAGTAGTTCTTGGGCCAAACAGCAAATCAGTGAAACTCCATGGTAATAAACAACCACCAGACTGGAAGCCACTTAGTCTTGGACTATGATGCCACAGTTAACGGTAGAGTTTTAAAATCCAGGTGCCAGGTCAATAAAGCTACAGCATTGACATCAGAGCATGAATATAGTGCAACAGAATACAGATACATAAAGACAAAATATTTATAAGTTACTTATACATGATTATTTGTAAGGGACCAGTCAACAGCAGCAGAAATCCTTCAGTTCTTGTTGGACCCTGTGAATGCCATGCAAAACTGTTAGGTTTAGTATGAAAAGGCATGTAAATGTCACTTTTTTTTTAATTGACAGTTGCATTCCTGAAAACCAGCAAAGCACTTGTAACTCTACTGAAGTACATTCAAGTGTAAGTGTAGGCTGGAGAGGATACATTCCCCAATAACATTAAGGAGGCGGGATAACCACACACATTTTTAATAAATCTATTGGGCCGCGACTGTGAGTGTAATTTAGTAGGTTTTATATATATTTTGGACTGTAGTTTACAGTCTGCAGATTTTAAACATTACACTGCATGAAATGTTTAATTGCCTGCCTGTCAGCTTCAGCAAGGAAAAATCCTAAGATTGCTTGGCAAAATCCCCAAATCCCAAATCAGTTCCCAAAATCCCAAAATCTTAGGAAAAATCCCAAGGAATAGGAGCACTGCAGATAAGTACATGAACAACACAACCATACATCATAAACAACATTCAAAGCACTTAGACTTACATGCAAAACACCTGGCTTAGCATACGAGTGACAGACATACCAACCCAACTGTTATTTAGATTTTGGAATACAATTCAAAAGCTGTGTGTTGAAACAATGGTTCAATGCTACATGAAAGATGTTTGATATTTTTAGATTTTGATCACAGTTGTAAACAGCTGTCATGTGATAATTTAACTTACCGATGCATGATGGGTAATGTATTCCTCATATAATAGTGATATGCATTTCTCAGCACAGTTTCTAGACATTTATTTCTTAAGAACATTAGATAATCACAATACACAGTTGATATTTTTTTTATATGGGTGTTAACATCTTTCAACACAGATTGGAGTACAAGAGATTCAAATCTGCAGCCATACTCAACATCCAAGCTCTAACTCTAAGAGCTACCTGCCTAGCTAACACATCTTGACTGAAAAAAAATGTTTTAAATGCAGTTAAAAGACTTTAGGCAGGATTCCATAAACTTTGTGAAATTCAGGACATTACACCGATATCAGCACAAAACTTGCAGATAACATTGTAATATGTTAATGTAAGACAAGAAACTCAGAATACCTCACAGTGCAATACCACAGTTCCAACGGCACACAATACAAAAGAGCAAGTAATCTGTAATTATAAGAAATGGCTGTCCAATAACATTGCATATTACCAAACAAATGGAAAGTTGATCACAAATCAAGAATCCTGATAGTTGTTTAGAAATATAACAAAACGTGTACAGTAAGGTTACGTACAACTATGGAATGTTAATGACTCCTCTGTGATAACATAAAAATGCCAGGTATCCCAAAGTAAGCCACATGGCATTTGTAACATAAATTTGCAGGAATACACACAGAAATTTCTGAGATAACCATGGATATTTCTGTAGGCCACCCACTAACATGGAATATGTGCTTCCAGGCTGCAACGCTCTTTGTAATACATATATATATTCATATCACCCATTACACTAAACTGAAAGACAACTACAGATATCTACATAATAAATGTAGCATTAAAAAGTGTCAGCCTGGACTTATGGATTCCAACAGAATCCATTCTTCTTCTGGCTTTTCCCAGTTAGTGGTTGCCACAGCATATCACCTGTCTGCTCATGATTGGCAGTGGAGCTTTACAGTGTCAAGTTGCCAGCCTGGTGCCCAACCTTCCATAGAAGGCACACACACATGCACAGACTCACACCTGGGGCCAATATAGAGTGTCCAATCCACCTACTGCATGTCTTTGGGATGTGGGAGGAAACCCACACGATGGACATGTAGACTCTGCACAGAAGGCACCCCAGCCAAGGATCAAACCAAAGAACCTCTTGCTGTGAGGCAGCAATGCTAACCGCTGCACCACCATGGCCGCCATAACAGAATCCATAAATTTCCTAATTAAAAAAAAAGATGAAGGGCAATTATAGCCACTTCACCATAGCTAACAGTGGGTTCGGGACTCACTTAGGGAACACAAGTAAAGCACACACTCAGGGAAAGTGGGAGATAGAAAAGAAAATGTGGGGTTTGGGTGAAGAAGAGGGGAAAATAAAATGGTTGTTGGAATAGGAAAATCTAAGGGAAAGTCAGAGTGGTACGGATTTTTTTTTTTTTTTTTTTTTAGTGAGAATAGGCTCTCTTTTTTTTAAGAAGAGAAGGAAAGGTAAACATGGAGAAACAGGAGGAAAAGGTTATGACAGCAAGTGTACCCACAGAACAAATATTATACAAATGATGACAAACAAAGGCTGGAAAAAAAAACAGGAAGGATAGGTAAGTTACACAGATAGGACACTGCACAACATGGGCAATGGGAAGTTGTCAGACAAGGTGGTGATGCATACCAGGCATGGCAAAATGCAGAAAAAGCATATCTACCTATGCAATATCACATTATGACATACTGCAAACACTGTGGCAGTCATACCTGGATATGTATGATCAATGGTAGATGTATGTTCTAGGAAAATAAAGTTAGGATCACAGTACACACTAAATAAATATACACATATCCAATTAGTCCTTCAGCAGTGCAAGTCTAAGCCAAACATCACAGATAAGCAAATGCATGTCTAACAATGGTAGAAAACTCCACCAGAGGACAAAACCAAACCTATGACCATACAAGTGAAAGGAAAAAAGAAAAAACAAGCAAAGTGCTAAACAGAAGTACTGAAGAACAACAAAGGTTGCTACATTCACAAGTAGGTGTCCACAACCCAAACAAGTGTGTAATGGAATGCGTATATGGCAACACACAGGTGGAGATGTGTATGTATGTCTGTCAGTGGCGTAAATGTAATGTACATGAAATAAAGGTCAATACACATACACACAGCAATGATATATAATGATATGTTCAAAACTGTTAGCAGTAAAGCATAATAAAAATAGCAGTTTGTGCATATGGACATGAAAAAACTACATTGGGTAACACACAAGTATAATGAGACAAGGATGTAATGCAAGCATTAGCCAGCATCTTGTATACGCATGTCCTGCATTGTAAAATGGCCATACATGTGGCACATGATCATTGTGCCAAATTAATACATGACAAAGGTCATTGGTTGCAATAAAGGTAAATATATCTACAAAAAATAATAGTGATAGATGAAGGTGGGATGGAGGTGGGATGGAGGTGGACAACCCGGGCCCACATCAGGGTAAAGATGGACAAGGTAAGTTATCGCAATGCAGATACATGTATACAGCACACAGGGTGCTGTAGAGGAAAACAAAAATATATTTAACCAAATGGGAAATATATATCAAATGGCCGGATTAATTGCTGATGTCTACAGAACTGGACATGTATAAAACACAGATACAGAGTAATGTGCAATCATATCACATCAACATACGTAATCAAGCTAAAAGTTGCAAGCACATACACATATACAGTCATGCAAATTTTTAATAATGAAATGCAGGTGTATAACCCAGCCACTGGTAATGCAGCAGGGAGAAGTAGACAGGAGTATAAGGAGATGAGGAGCATGGCAAAGAGAGAGGTGGCAAAGGCTAAGGATAAGGCATATGGAAAGTTGTATGAAAGGTTGGACACTAAAGGGGGAGAAAAAGACCTGTACCAATTGGCTAGACAGAGGGGCTGAGCTGGGAAAGATGTGCAGCAGGTAAGGGTGATAAAGGATAGTGAGGGAAACATACTCACAAGTGAGGAGAGTATCTGAGCAGATGGAAAGAGTACTTTGAGGGGCTGATGAATGAAGAGAATGAGAGAGAGAGAAGGTTGGATGATGTGGGGACAGTGAATCAGGAAGTGAAACAGATTAGCAAGGAGGAAGTACAGACAGCTATGAAGAGAATGAAGAATGGAAAGGCTGTTGGTCCAGATGACATACCAGTGGAAGCATGGAGGTGCTTAGGAGAAATGGCAGTGGAGTTTTTAACCAGATTGTTTAATGAAATCTTGGAAAGTCAGAAGATGCCTGAGGAGTGGAGAAAAAGTGTTTTGGTACCTATTTTTTAAGAATAAGTGTGATGTGCAAAGCTGTAGTAGCTACAGAGGGATAAAACTGATCAGTCACAGCTTGAAGTTATGGGAAAGAGTAGTGGAAGCTAGGTTAAGAAGGGAGGTGATGATTAGTGATCAGCAGTATGGTTTCATGCAGGGAAAGAGCACTACAGATGCAATGTTTGCTTTGAGAGTGTTCATGCAGAAATATAGAGAAGGTCAGAAGGAGTTGCATTGTGTCTTTGTGGACTTGGAGAAAGCATATGATAGGGTGCCTAGAGAGGAATTATGGTAATGTATGAGGAAGTCAGGAGTGGCAAAGAAGTATGTAAGTGCGGTACAGGATATGTACGAGGGTAGTGTGACAGTGGTGAAGTCTGCAGTGGGAGTGACAGATGCGTTTAAGGTGGAGGTGGGATTACATGAAGGATCGGCTCTGAGGTCTTTCTTATTTGCAATGCTGATGGACAGGTTGACAGACGAGATCAGACTAGAGGCCCCATGGACTATGATGTTTGCAGATGATATTGTCATCTGTAGAGAGAGTAGGGATCATGTTGAGGAGACCCTGGAGAGGTGGAGATATGCTCTAGAGAGGAGAGGAATGAAGGTCAGCAGGACTAAGACAGAATATATGTGTGTGAATGAGAGGGTGGATCGAGGAATGGTGAGAATGCAGGGAGTAGAGTTGATGAAGGTGGATGAGTTTAAGTACTTGGGATCAACAATTCAGAGTAATAGTGAGTGTGGAAGAGAGGTGAAGAAGAGACTACAGGCAGGGTGGAATGAGTGGAGAAGAGTGTCAGGAGTGATTTGTGACAGACCGGTACCAGTAAGAGTGAAAGGGAAGGTCTACAAGAGGTTAGTGAGACCAGCTATGTTGTATGGGTTGGAGACGGTGGCATTGACAAAAAGGCAGGAGTCAGAGCTGGAAGTGGCAGAGTTAAAGATGTTAAGATTTGCACTGGGTGTGACAAGGATGGACATGATTAGGAATCAGTATATTAAAGGGTCAGCTCAGGTTGGACAGTTTGGAGACAAAGTCAGAGAGGCAAGATTGTGCAGGCTTGGACATGTGCTCAGGAGGGATGCTGGGTATATTGGGAAAAGGATGCTAAGGATGGAGCTGCCAGGTAAGAGGAAAAGAGGAAGGCCTAAGATAAGGTTTATGGATGTGGTGAGAGAGGATGTCAAAGGAAAAATATACTTTAAAAATGATCAAAACATGGTAGGTTCAGGTTAAGGCACTTTAATCTTGCAGCAAGGAGACAAAAACATGCTGTTACAGAGTTTGTCTAATTAGAAACAGGAAATACCTCCATTTTTATACACTTTCTAATAAGACATTGCCTACCAAGCTGATGTAGCAAATTACAAGTCTTTTCATCATCACTTATCGACCATTAGTCTCATGAATTTCTGCTGATTTAATAATTTTTGTGAGAAACTTCCTAAGGAAACAATGTGGCCTTGGTTACCACCGGTTAGATACATGTTATGTTACCATTCAAGGTACTATGGCTAATTCAAGCACAAAGCTAGCAGTTCATTTCTCTAACAATCCTTTGTCTACATTATCTCTAACCTTCTCCAGCTGTACATGTTCACATACTTCGAACAGAGCTGATTGTTTAGAATCATTACATTTACAGGATATAGCATTGTTCATTCATTCACTCCTGACCTAGCAGATAAGCACCTGCTTCTCAAGTACATTTCTAAAAGGCATAAACATGAATATTGCTGTGCTAGCAATTACTAGGTCAGAGGGCATCTTGCAAGTTTCAGAAAGCACACTGCAGTTTCAAAAAGCATCTTTTCAGTCTCATATTAAACTCAATTTATATATAAAACAATGCATATAAAATAGAATGAAAAACGTGTTAACTAATTTAGCTTCTAATTAGCATTAAGCATATACACATTAATACATATTTTTCTGACATTTCCCCCTGTTAATACTTTTTAATTCTATTTTCAAAAAAGAATAAACAGTTTGCTTCTTTTCCTAACCTCTTCCAATCAGGATTTGCAGTTAAGAAAGTCATTCAGTTTAAACTTTATGAAAGTGTTTCGCATTCTAGCAGCTCTTCAAATTCAGTACTTTGATACATAGTCTCAGAAACTGATATGTCTATAAATTCTTTGATTAATTTCTTCATGCAGGGGATTCCACAACAAACACAAACTCCTATTAGGAGTAATCCCACACCAATGGCAATCAAGATGTTCATTAGGATGGAACCCCATCCCCCGAACAAATTCTGGAAAAAGTCCATCAGAGGGTTTGGGCCTGGTTTGGTCATGACCGACACTTGCTGAAGGCAAGGTGGTCATTAATTTCGTGCTGATGATCTGGTATAAATGCACAGCATTCTTCTTTGATTAAAGTGCAAGTCCCACCCCTCGCCGCTAGGGTGAAGTCAAGAGCCATTCGGTTCTGGAGCACTACAGTTCTCATAGCATTCAATTCATCAGTTATCAGTTCAAGAGCAGAGAAAGTTGCATTACTCATCACTTTGAGAAGTTTGGACAGTTTTCACAGCTCCCAAATAGATTTAACTGTGCCATATGCAGGTAATATGCCTGCCCATGATATGACAGCGTCACTCAAGTCCATGTGCGTAAGTTTGGTACCCACACTATGATGGTCTTTCCAGCCTGCCTCAATCTGTCCTATTGGATTCTCAGGTTTTTTAACAGTCTTCTTGGTCACATCTCGGGTATTTCGAATATATCCCTGAGGCAAGACTGCAGTGTGTCGTATGGCCGGGACCAGGTACCCCAAAAACAACTGCCGGACCAATTCTCAGGTAACCATTTATATGCTTTTTTAGCACACATAAAATAACAATCCTCTACTTTAGTAGTTACTTTGTTATGAAATGACTGCCCTGCATGAAACATTTTCCTATCTATGACAGATGACTGTTGGTATGGCTGTGCAGATCCAGCAGTTCGAAACATTAAAAGTCTCAGCATACACACATGTAATTGCCTGATAAGTGTTAAAGTTCGGGTGCCAGTCTATATTTGGTTCATCACGTTTAATCAGTTCAACTTTTGTGGCAGGAAAAAGGAAAGGCCACAACAAAAAGAATAATGTTATTAGCATAACTATCAAAATAATCATGCAAGTTTTCTGAGGTTGTTCAATGTCTCTATTCACTCTATACCTGGCCATTTTGTTCTCGTTGTACAACAGTAACAAGGTTTTTGTCCAGTTCAAAGTTCTTAACCAGTTTACAGTGTGTCAGATGAATCCAGGATGCTCGCTCCGAGATCTTGACTGCAGTGGGTGTCGACAGTAGTACCTGGTACGGCCCTTCCCACTTTGGAGAACTCCAATTCTTTCTCTTCACTATTTTCACCCAGAGCCAGGTGCCTGGGGCTACTGCTGCTTCCGATTTCATTTGCTCTTTATCTGAAACAGAATTTAACTGCAAAAGTTTGTTATTCAAAAATCGCCTCATATACCCTGCAAGTGAACTGTCAGCCTCCTGCTCTGCAGACATGAGAGGTTTCCACTGAGGTGTATAATATGCCCTCCCAAACAAAACTTCAAAAGGAGTTAACCCTTTTGCATTTGGAACAGTTCTCATGCTCAACAGTGCCAGAGGTAAACAGTGCACCCAGTTCTTTTGTGTCTCACTAATCATTTTCCTAAGTTTATTCTTCAACACCCCATTATGCCTCTCTACTAATCCTGCAGATTGGGGGTGGTATGCACAGTGGTTTTTCAACGATATCCCAAAATAGCGACTAAGTTGTTGTATTGTTTGGTTTACAAAATGTGTACCGTTGTCACTATAAATCTTTTCCGGTATGCCAAATCTAGGTATAATTTCTTTAACAAAGACCTTTGCAACAGGAGCTGCAGCTGGATTTTTAGTTGGAAAAGCTTCCACCCATTTGGAAAACATATCTATAATGACAAGGCAGTACTTCTTATTTTCGCATTTGTTCAGTTCTATAAAATCCATACAAACAGTATGAAACGGATACGGTGGTGTAGGAAAACTCCCTTGCTTAGGTTTCAATGCCCCTTGTGCATGATGCTTGTTATAAACATGGCATGCTGCACAAAAATTTTTTGTGTAATTAGTAAATCCATACGTCATAAACACTCAATTCACTAACTGTACCATCCCCCCTGTTGAGACATGGCTCTGCCCATGGCTCAACAAAGCTGCATATCTAAATAAGTTAGATGGTAGAATTGGTTTCTTCTCTTTGGAGATGTACAGTCCCTTCTCAAGGATTGTTCCTCGTTTTATCCACTTTTGCTTCTCTATATTTGTAGTAAGTGTCTGCATTGTTTTTAGCATTTCTAAATCTAAAATCTCAGAAAGTTGTAATTCCTCACTCAAAAAAAAAAACTTCTGAAGCTGAAGCTGCCTGTTTTGCAGCTGTATCAGCCCTCGCATTACCTTTTGAAATTCTATCCTGTTGCTTGGTATGAGCTACGCATTTGCAAATAGCTACTTTCTGAGGTAACTGAATAGAGTCTAACAAATCTAAAATAAATTGCGCATGGTTAATTGGTTTACCAGTAGATGTTATTATTCCTCTATTTTTCCACTGCTGCGCAAAAACATGTACAGTAGAAAAAGCATACTGGCTGTCAGTAGAAATATTTACATTCTTACCTTCTGCTAAGGTGCATGCCCTCGTCAAGGCAACCAACTCTGCTGCTTGTGCAAATAAGTTGTGTGGTAAAGACTTCGCTTCTAAAATCTCGGCATCAGGAACTACTGCATACCCCACTAGGTTCTATCCTCTAGGACCCCTCCTGTACGAGCCGTCCACATAGTATGTCACCTCGGCATCATCCAAGGGAACATCTGTAAGGTCTTTCCTAGGTAGTGTCTTTTGCTCAATCTCCTGCAGGCAGCAGTGTGGTTTGCCATCTGCAGGGGTTGGGAGCAAGGTTGACGGGTTCAAAGTTGTACATCGTTCAATTGTCATATGAGGTTGGCTCAACAGTATAGTCATACAGGAAAGGTGTCTAGCAGGAGAAAGATATGCTACTTTTTCTTGCAGTAAAATAATCGCGACTGCATGAGGCACTCTCAATGTGAGAGGGTGGAACAATACTACTGAGGCTGAAGCCTGCACTGCCATCGCAGCTGTGACTACTGCTTGTACACAGTGGGGCAAGGATCACGCCACTGGGTCTAACTGTGATGAATAGTAAGCTATGGGGCGTTGTTTGTCCCCATGCTGTTGTGTTAACACTGATGTCATATAACCTTGCTTACAGTCTACAGTTTGGAAAAATCACTTATGATAGTTCGGTAATCCTAAAACTAAGGAAGATGCTATCAGTTGTTTCAGTTTGCAGAAAGCTGCTTCGGCTTCTGGAGTCCACTGTAATGAATCCTGTGCTGCCATTGGCTTTTTGAATATCAAATTAGTCAGCGGAGCAGATTCCAAAGCATAATTTGGTATCCAACTCCGACAAATGTTGGTAGTTCCCAGGAAGGACATCATTTCCTTCTTGGTAGTTGGTCTAGGTGCTTGTAATATTGCTGTTTTCCTGTCTTCGTCTAATATTATGCCCTCTTTGGATATTACATATCCCAGGGATTTAACCTGTTTTCTCCAAAGTTGCAGTTTGTTCTTGTTTACCTTGTGTCCTTGAGTAGCTAAAAATTGTAATAATGCTATGGTATCTTCTCTACATTCTTGCTGGGTGGAGGCTGCCAGCAGAATGTCGTCTACATAAAGTAAAATCTGACTACCTTTCGGTGGGATAAATACCGCCAGGTTACTTGCCATTTCTTGTGCAAATATCGTTGGGCTTTCACAATATCCCTGTGGTAATCTCGTATATGTATACCGTTTCCCCTGAAATGTAAATGAAAACCAATGTTGGCTGTCTGGGTGTATCGGTATCGAGAAAAAAGCATTGCTAATATCTACCACAGAAAAATACTTCTGTTGAGGTTTCAAATCATTCAATAAGGTGTGTGGATCTGGCACCGTTGGTGCCCTGGGTATAACTGCGTCATTTGCAGCCTGTAGATCTTGGACAATACTCCACTCCCCATTTGCTTTCCTAACAGGAAATAAGGGTGTATTACATGGTGAATCGGGAGATTCTGTTAAGACTCCTTCCTTAAGTAAGGCTGCTATTATAGGTTTGATCCCTATCTCTGCATCCTTTCTCAAGGGATACTGTCTTTTCTGAGGTCTAAATGCTGATTTTGGCATAATAGTAACTGGTCCTGCTGTACGAATAAGTCCTACATCTGATTTCCCTGTTGACCAGAGAGTCTCTGGTATGTCTCGTAAGGCTTTTTCCTCTTCCTCCAGTAAGAGTAATACTCAGCTATCCTCACTTGCCTGTGAGTGCACAGCTGGGTGTGTCTCTGTTATCCAATTTAATTTTTGCCTCTGTACTCCTTGTTCAGAGAGTTCTAACTCTGTCTGTTTTTCCCACCTCGTGACTTTTTCTCCTAAGTCTGCCCTCTTCAGATTTCTATTTTTAGTTAAGCTTACATGTGGCAATCGATTAGATTTGTAAAGTGCTAAAAACTCCTGGGGAAATGAACAGCTTATTACACTGTTTCCTTCTGTGTCCCAGTACAAATTTCGTAATACTAGCCTATTAGCATGGGTTTTAAACAACTCTTGCTCATATTCTTTGTCAGGTCCTGGTCTATTACAGTAATATAGAGTACAATGCAACAAATGCTGTTCGTCAGTGTCAAGGGAGGGGGATTTGCTGATGGATATGTTCATCAGTTCTTCGGTTACTGCCCCTGAACCAGTCATAACTAAGTCCTGGCTGGACCAATAATATGTTTCACCCTCTGGTCGCACCACAAAAGTATCCATTTGTCGCTGTGCTTCCATACCCTGCATGGTTGGAACTACAGCTATGCCAAATATCTGCATTAAGTCTCTGCCCAAGAGATTTACTGGGCATTTTGCAGAAACAACAATTTTGCTTTTCTGGGTCATTCCTGATATGGGGTCAGTTATTGCTATGTCATGGGAGAGTGGCTCCCTATACAGCTGTCCATTAGCTGCTTTCACTAGTATATAATCTGGTGATTCTGAATCTTCTGGGAGTTTGGAAGGATGTATCAGGGTCTGTGAAGCCCCTGAGTCACACAGAAATTTTACTTCCGTCCCCTCTACCAGAAGCGTAACTTCCAGTTTTGTGTCCGCTAAGTAGAGCTCTAGGCTCAATAATGCTAAGTCCAAAATTTCATTTTCTTCATCATCTATGAATTCATGTACATCCTCTAGCCCTTCTGTCACATCCTCTACCCTTGCTACCACATTTGCATTTGTCTTTCCCTGTCTATTCTCATTCAACGATTCCTGACTATCATATAGTCATTCTGCACCCTCCTTATCTTCCGTAGTTACCTTTTTATTTAACCCTTGCCAAATGTCCCTTTTTCCCGCATTTAAAACATTCATCCCTTTTCTTTCTTTCTTCAAAATCTTCTGATCATTTATCAGGTTGTTTGTTTCCCTGGGCATTTTTCTTACCCTTCTTCCCGGTCTGTACTACAAAGACTTCTGACCCATCTTCTACTGCAAATACTTGAGCTTTCTTTTTCTTTTTGCTATTAAAATGCCTTTCAGCATGTCTTGCATATTCAAGTAATGACTGTAATCTACTTGTACGATGATCTACCATGTGCTTTGTAATAAAGCTGCTAATGGGAGTAATACTGCCTTTTAAGAATGCATTCTTTAGCTGTTGCTCATACGGGGAATCATGTGCTTGATCTTTGGGTACTTGCATTCCACAATGGTTATTAAAACATTCTAATAGTCTAGCATAATATCTATCAACAGTTTCACCTTCTTGTATGCACTAATTAATGCAAGTCCAATCAGCCCTAGGCTTCCATTTTTCAGAGATTCGGTCTATCAGACCTTTTACTCTGTTGTCCAGTTCTGCATTACTATATGGGAGTGGTCTGAGCTCTGCGTCACTGGGATTCCAGTTGCCACTGATCATGTGCCAGTCTGGACCTACAATTTGCCTAACTACTTTTTCTACTTCTTCTCCATTCAAATGGTAACTTAACCTCATACCCTGTAAGTCTTCTAAGAATTTTCTAAAATTAACTTTCGGATGGGGAATTCCCTCTGTGGCTTTCCGGATATCTTCCGGTGTCCACGGTCTATAAACTAAGAGAGTCGGATCCTGTCCTGCCTGTGGATTTGGTACTTCTATGAGTGGACATATCTCTTCCTCACTCATAGCTTGTGAATTTCTATTCATTTCATATAATTCAATCTCCCCTCTCAAGTTACGTGTTCGAGACCTAGTTTCGATAGGATCCCTGACAAACGGTTTTGATTTCGCAGGAACAGCTAGGTATAGCGGAGGTGGATCAGCTTGTCCACTCGCTTCATATTCTGGTAAGGGAAGCGGAGGGGGTGGAGGAGGGGCTGTTGCTATAACCAAGTTATTATCTTCTTTGTCTAAGAATATTGCTTTTGAATTTTTAATCTTTTGCTCCCTGCGATTTGCTTCCTCAAGCCACCTGTGTGCCTGAGGGACTCCTAATTGCCGTTGCTTTTTTAGTTGACCTTTCGTGTCTGTTTTAAGTTGTCTGACGAGTTTAATAAGTGAAGATTTATCTAAATTACTGTCAAATTTGTATTTATCAACCCATTTTGTATAGTACTTAACATTATCGGCACGCTGTAATTGCATATATTTCACGTCTTCGGTTAGGGGCGGGTCTCGGGAACTTTTCATGCACTGATTTCCCATGTTGCCTTAGCTAAGCTGTAAATTGTTATGTAACCCTTCTTATCACGTGGTACCATGATTTTACACCTTTTCACAGTTTATCTAGAATAACTGTCTACCTATTCTGTTTCCCTGATCTATGACAAGACAGTAATCTTTTGCCCCTGATCTGCGCATGCAAATCTCCCTGACAAAAAGTTCTGTAACTAGTCCCTGATCTAAAACAGAAAAAAGGTAAATTCCTCCTTAACTGACCCTCCGTGAGTTGATCCACCGGATCATTGACTTGTCCTCCAATCCCAGATCAGAAACAGTGGCTGGCCTCTTTCGAACGACAATTCAGTCGGAGGTCTTTCAAAACAAAAGAGCCGATTTGGCCACTTATCCGTACGGGTACATGCCACCGTGCCCAATTCTGACCTAGGCCTAGAGTGAGAGGTACTTTCCGGTCCGAAGGACCAAACTGTCAAAGGAAAAATATACTTTAAAAATGATCAAAACACGGTAGGTTCAGGTTAAGATACTTTAATCTTGCAGCAAGGAGACAAAAACATGCTGTTACAGAGTTTGTCTAACTAGAAACAGGAAATACTTTCATTTTTATACACTTTCTAATAAGACATTGCCTACCAAGCTGACGTAGCAAATTACAAGTCTTTTCATCATCACTTATTGGCCATTAGTCTCATGAATTTCTGCTGATTTAATAATTTTTGTGAGAAACTTCCTAAGAAAACAACGTGGCCTAGGTTACCACCGGTTAGATAAATGTTATGTTACCATTCAAGGTACTATGGCTAATTCAAGCACAAAGCTAGCAGTTCATTTCTCTAACAATCCTTTGTCTACATTATCTCTAAGCTTCTGCAGCTGTACATGTTCTCATACTTTGAACAGAGCTGATTGTTTAGAATCATTGCATTTACAGGATATAGCATTGTTCATTCAATCACTCCTGACCTAGCAGATAAGCACCTGCTTCTCAAGTACATTTCCAAAAGGCATAAACATGAATATTGCTCTGCTAGCAATTAGGTCAGAGGGCATCTTGCAAGTTTCAGAAAGCACACTGCAGTTTCAAAAAGCATCTTTCTCATATGAAACTCAATTTATATATAAAGCAGTGCATATAAAATAGAATGAAAAATGTGTTAACTCATTTAGCTTCTAATTAGCATTAAGCATACACACATTAATACATATTTTTCTGACAGAGGACATGCAGGTGGTTGGTGTGGCAGAGCAAGATGCAGAGGACAGGAAGAAATGGAAACAGATGATCCACTGTGGTGACCCCTAATGGGAACAGCCGAAAGAGAAAAAGAAGAAGAAATGCAGGTATATGTTAACCACTCTGCTCATTATGGAGCAGATGACACTCCTGGGAACATCATTACAGCACATCAGTAGTAGTTCATTGAATGCTCACATGTCAAAGGTACATTTGTGTGTCAGTATGTATCTGACTATGTGCACACACACATACATTCAGTTAATGTGTACAACTATTTGCCAAGGTGTAAACCGATGTCAGTACGTAATGGATCTGGAAATTCTTCATACAACAAACACAGCATAATGTACTATTATAAAGAACTGTAACACTCTGCATAGATTAATGCTACAGTACTGTTTGATAAAGTCAGAAAAGGAGAACTGCAGATGGACAGGATGTACCTCTATATGATCCCACATGGCATCAGTAAGCCAACCCATGACACACAATACCACATCATGCCAGTGGAACATCATGATAGCTGTCATCCAAAACATATATGGAATGACATGTCTGTCTGTTGCACATACCTGATATGGCAAAACATAATTCTAATGCATATTGCACTGTTAATGATAGAGTATGGACAATGCTTTACCTTTCTTGTGCGAATTGCACACAGGCGAGCAGCAATTGGGTGAAAGGCAGCTTGCAAGATTTGCAAACGCCGAATGGAAAAAGGTTTGAATGTGCAATGAGTGAATACACATTGACATTCGCTCATTGCACATTCGACATTATTGGGTTGATTGCACTATAGTGGGGATCGTGAAATGGTCCCTTTCCCTACTGTAGTGTCATCTCAGAGTTAGAATATTAAAGTGGGGGGTGCAGAGGGGCTTGCCCCCCTGCTTTACACTTCTTTTTTTTTTTCGTTCGACATTAATGTTCTTAAAACAGCAAATCTGCTTTTTGGATTTTACACGGAGGCTGACACATGTCCATTATGGACGGAATTACCTCATATATGCATGCCCCCTAAATGTCCTATTCATAAACAGAACATCAATATTCTTTTTTTTAGCAATTCTATATGCCGAGACATACCCAGCAGTGTCATTAGCATTCTAAGAATGTATGAATATTCAAATCAAGAAATTGCACTGTCTGCATTCAATGATTTATTTGAATAGCCACAAAGTGTCATTGTCAAAACGGGGAGAAAGTGATATGACAATATTGTGGAAAATAGACACGCAATATGACATACATTTGAGACAACAGCATGATCATTGGCTGAACACACATCAATATAATGACTACAATAGTAAAAGCAATGTGATATGTTCAATCACCACAGCTGGTGACATATGAAAATCTAAAATATCTGTTACTAACAGTATTGTATGTGTACAACTGTATGCATTGTCTACCATAAAGTGTCAGCAATCAGTAGCCTGAAAAATCAAAACATCATGAATATACTTGATGATTGACTGCTGCTTGTAAATATTTATCTGCACATGTCAGTAAGCCTAGGCTATAACTGTACTTCTACCAAAACACCCAAGGATTTAGTGGCAAATGCAATACAAATGTTGACCTGCAGGATGTGCTGAATATGAACTGATGCAATCGCGCCTGTCTATACAAGTACCAGTAAACCTAGGATATACAGACCTATTCATTCCTTCTATGAACAGAGACAATGTGCACTACAGATGAGCAGTGCTCCCACTCTCCATTTTCAGAAATTCCAAGATCTTGCCACAAAAAAATCCCAAGATTGTACTAAAAATCCCCAGAAACTGAAAATTCTGAAACAATCTTGATGATACATGAAATGTGTTTACACTAAACAATTATTTATTATTCAGATAAGTGCTTAGTATAAAACTGACAAAGAAAACATGAGATTACATCAATGTTCACAAGTTGCAATAACGTCTCCATCAGACCCTTTGAGAGTATGTATTAATCTGATCTGCTGTCACTGTTGGGTCTGAGAACACTAATTGTTTCTGATTGCTGCTGCTGTTTCTGACATTCAGTATAACAGGAATGGCATCTTCCCTGGATGACATCCTTGACAAGTGACTTAGGGGGTGTCCGGGAATGACATTCTTCTCTCTGTTGCATAATTGCCTGCTTTGCCAAAATTCTGTCAGCAACTGTGCAACACTTAAGTGAATTGGACTGCTTGCTTCATTTTTATCATATTAACTTGTGAAAAAAATCTCCCAACGCAAGCTGAGGAATGTGTCAAAGCTAACAGCATGCACATAAAGTCATAAATTATTCCAAATTTGCACTGATTGTTGCCATCCGTTATATCACCAACTTCCTTCCAGTGGATCACACTTAGCCAGATGGCTGAGTGAATCTTTGGTAAAATGAAGTGTTTGCCACTGATCCTGAAGGGTATCCAGCATGTGTTCTGGTAAGAGATTAGTAAAATGAACTGCCAGCAGTATAATAGATGGCCTGACATAATTCTTATCAGTAGCAACTCAGATTCCGAGTGCTTCAGTTGGATCCTGCAGCTTCAGTTGAGCCAACACTGAATTTCTGAAGAATGAGAAGCATTTACGAATCTAAGAGCACAGCTCAATCAGAAAAGACAAAGTGTCCTTTCGGAAAATTTTCTCCTTGTCACCCAAAGGTTGCTTCACCAACAAGGACTCACATCTGCCACCAAGTTCAACATCATCAATTATCTTGTACAGAGATTTATCCAGTGGATCAATATCTGACAATGCACATGAAGCCATGACGTCATTGTGAATAAACATCGCCAACTAACACCGATACTCATCGCAGATAGTAATAAACAATTTGTGTAATCTGAACTGTTGCGACTGAAATTCAGTATTCATGGCATTCACTTTCTTGAGCATGTAGCCAAGGAATAACAGCACCAGTGGATCAATATCTGACAACGCACATGAAGCCATGACGTCATTGTGAATAAACATTGCCAACAAACACCGATACTCATCGCAGATAGTAATAAACAATTTGTGTAATTTGAACTGTTGCAACTGAAATTCAACATTCATGGCATTCACTTTCTT